>NC_085857.1:48866060-48868560 GCF_034702125.1 Engraulis encrasicolus | reverse complement strand
TGTGTTTGAGGCTGATTTTGATCAAACTGACAATCAAAGTTTTATCAAAACTAGGCTAAGGCAAGTCATCCGGGAAAAATATTCCAGGTGTTCCTTTTCCACTTTCATAGGAGTGAAACCTCTAATGTATGTTTTTTGCAGCCTTCCTTTTGTAATGTTCTACTGTAGCTACCAAACACCCTTGTATCTATTCTTTAGCCTCCTTTGGGGGCTTGATGTCCAGGGCAAATGGAAAGGCAACTGGAACTCTTCTTGTCAGTTTTGAAGATTTTTAAAGACGGGCTCAAACTACACGACTATCGGCCCAATTCTCGGCTGAAAACCCCCCTTTCCTAGCCTGGGAGTACCCATGCTGCCTTGCGCATTCTTTTCGAATTGCGTGTAGTTTGAGCCTGGCTTCATAGCTCTTATTTTTCAATGGTCGTTTGATGCAGCCCAAGGCAGACGTGGTCCTTACCATAATTTCGAGAGAAATTCCACTTTCTTCAGGTTGCATAGAGGAGCTCAGGGAGAAGACTCTGTACATCACTATGGCAACGGACACAACCATACAGTCAGTATCACAACATTCCTCACCCTTTCTTTATGTATTTCAATTGAACTTTTTCGACCGTGTTTATGGTCTGAAGTTAGTCTGTACTGACCACCAGTGCTGGAGGGTGTGTATACAGTATATGGTCTTCAATTAGTTAAGATAATAAGTTACAGTTACAGGTCTTTAACTCATACTGCTTCTCTAAAACATCATTGCTAATCAGTTAGCGACTTAGTTGGTTGTCAATGGGGAAATCGCATTACAACCAATTTGCTAACTTAGTTAGCAACGACATTGTTGAGAAATGGCTCCTAGTAATGGTGGGCGTGTAGGTACATATATGGTCTTAGTTAGTTTTCAATATATGGTCTTCATCATTAGTCATTATTCTTACTGACCAGTGCTGGAGGGGGTATATATGGTCTTGTCTGTCTGTACAAAGATGTATCCTGACTGAAAGGAGACCAGCACCACTCTCTCCATCAGCTTTCCTGGAAACTCGGCCTGGAGGTAGACGTACTGGCTCACAGTGTCATCCTCTTCAAAGTGTTCGTTTCCACCAGGCACCTGTGAAGTACAACAGTGCACTGTAAAAATTACAAGGATTTCAGAGTATTTTACTGTGAATTCATACAGCTAATGACTGTGAAGTTCTGGTACACTATGCTACTGTAATGATTACACGACACACAGCAAATTACTGTGAAATCATTATATAATTTGCCATTTCTCCCCTAACCAGCATATCACAGCATTTTACTGTGATCTTCAAATATTATCAGCATGCCAAAGTGTTGAACTAGTAAGCATCACAGCAAACTACTGTGAAATGAATGCAATTGTTAGTGTGACATCATGGGAATATTTTTAACAGTGTGGTTTTCAAACAGGACGCCAGAAACCCCAGGGTCGCGAGGAAGTGCTCAGGGTCTGCGTCGAGTTGGAAGAAAAAGTAGAGCAAAGCAAAACCATTAAAAGAAATGCAGTGTAATAATCGATTGCATCTCTGTACATTACCACCATTAGCTTTATTTTATATATCCCATGCACTGACGCACTAATAGACTATGGTTGCCACGACATGGGGAGCACAGGAAGAATGCTGTGGTACAACCTATGTAAGGGGAACGTTGTCTGGAATCTACTGGCTCTTTGGAAACCCCTGAAGTACAGTTTGGACACTAAACATTGTTGACAAGTGTGGTGTTGAAACATCAATCCACCTCTTCACGAAAATAAGCTTGGTGGTCAAATTGAATTCAGGCTTGATGACGCAAGAAAAAAAAGAGAAGAAATTTGATGCCCCACCGTGATGTCTGCCAGTAGCATGTACTGGTTGGCCTGGGTGAGGGTGACAGATGTTGATGTCAACTCTGCACTTTTCTGCGGGTAGTTCATCACCGTGATCTTCACATTCAGATCTACGCCAGTGTAGTCCTGGGCCTCCACAAACACCTTCTCTATGGTGCCAACCCTCAGGATGCTGGGAGCCGACATCGTAAACCTACAGGAAAATCAAGAAGAGAAAGGTGTAGGCCTAAGGATTAATGTAGCACCCTGACCTTCTCTGGTACCCCCACCCACAGGTTGCTGGGAGCTGACAACACAAAAATGCATGGGGCCTCGAAAGGTAAAGGTGAAAGGTTGACTAAAGACATCAATCATGATTCTGTGACCCATGTGCTCAAGCATTCTGATGGTAGATATTTTCTGACAATTTTTTGGCTGTGGACGATTTGCGTCAAACTTGCTTGCCAGTTGTCTGTGGTAAAACATTGGCTACAACTTTCGACTCCATTAAACTGCAATGTGGATCAGACATCTATCATTCTATGTGGCTATGGTTATACCTACAGCTACATAAGGAAATCCCATACTGCTTTGCACAAACTTTCTGATCTGAAAAACGGCATGGATGTTGGCACCAAAGTCTTCTATGGGCAACCCACCCTGAGGTTGCTGGGG
>NC_085857.1:48851686-48865960 GCF_034702125.1 Engraulis encrasicolus | reverse complement strand
TGAAGGGGAGTCAAGGTGTTTAAGGTCAAAGGTTAACCAAGCAAAAGGTAGACAAAGATTTCCAATAGGGTAACCCAAATAGGTTATCCTATCATCTTACTCCTCCAAAGGATCTTTTCCACTGATGGCTTTCTGGTAGGCCTACAGCTTGAAAAAGTGCAACTTGGCCACTACTTTTTGCTTTTCGATTGGGCACGACACAGCTCAATCGAAAAGCAAAAAGTGGCGGCCGAGTCGCGCTGTGTCGAGCTGTGGGCCTACCAGAAAACCGGCAGTGGAAAAGAGGCTTACTGTAAGTCATCCTACCAACCATCAATTACAGGTTCTCAAAGGGGCGAAAAGTCTAAAGGTCAAAAAAGGTTAAAAGTCAAATGTCACAGAAGGTGGTGGAAGTTGCACATTTTAGGTATACACAGGGGCAAAGTTTCTCTTGATTTACGCTAGTCAGAGCATTACCTCCTTCTGGGTTTCCACCCGCCCTCCCCAAACCACTATCCCCCTCTGGTGTGTGTGTGTGTGTGTGTGTGTGTGTGTGTGTGTGTGTGTGTGTGTGTGTGTGTGTGTGTGTGTGTGTGTGTGTGTGTGTGTGTGTGTGTGTGTGTGTGTGTGTGTGTGTGTGTGTGTGTGTGTGTCTGTGTGTGTGTGTGTGTGCATGTTTTTTTATCTAGATGAAAGCAGCATGTCAGCACTTGAACGAGTTGCATAATTCTGGCCTTTTCTCAGGAATACATGCAAAGTGGTTGAGGAAAGTGAGTGTGTGTGTGTGTGTGCGTGCGTTTGTGTGCGAGGCAGTATGCACACAGTGGGTCTACTCACAGTGGGACGGCAGTTGAGAGAGCGGGGAGAGAGAGAGCCACAAGGGCCGACCACACCACCACCAGGTCCAGATGCATCCTGAACTGCTCTGTGATCCTGGGTCTGTAGAAACGGCTTTGTAGTCTCAGCTTTGCTTTCTTTGTTGCAGTACTGCCATACAAACTACAAAAGGTGGCAAAATAACTACCCAGAGCTCAAAATCGTTGGGTTAAGTGACTATAAAGTGATGCTGTTGTCCAGCCTGAGCAGTTTTAGGTAGATTATCGACACATGGCAGTTTTGTTACATTATATTATCACATTTTTATTTAACATAATGCTTTGATGCATAAATATTATTAAACTCATTTTCAACAATAATGCAATTACTGACTTCATGTAATTTTAGTTTTTTTTAGTACAATACCTGATTCTTGGTCTGTTCCAGGTGGGTTTCTGATTTACAATCTGTGCAGGAAAGTGTTATTGCCCGTGCAAGACCCCAACTCTTCTAATCCGTCCTATGATCCTGTGCGGGTGCAGGAGACTGTCTATCTCTGCACAAAGCCTAATATATCCGGATCCCCAGAAACAAGGCCACTCCCTCTTCTGATCCTGGGTCAGTGCAATGCAGTAGGCTGTCTGTGTACAACCCCAAATGTGCTATATGTGCATATCCACAACACCAGAAACATGCAGGACATGGCTACCCTAAGTCTGCTGTTATGCACTCACACTGCTTGCAACTCCTCCCTCCCTCTATGTCCCCCTGCCCCCTCTTTTCTCCCTTTAGGTGATTGAGCAATATGCACATTTCCTGAGTCTGTGCAGGAGTGTATTTGTTCTGTACCCTAAATCTGCTGTTATGCGCTCGCACTGCTTCCAGCTCCTCCCTCCCTCTCTAACCCCCTGTCCCCTCTCTTCCCCTTTTAGGTGATTGAGCAATATGAAAATGTCCTGGGTCTGTGCAAGAGTGTATCTGTTTTGTACCCACTGCCCCCCTCTCATTTAACCTGTGGGCTGATTGGGCAATATCAACACTCCTCTCTCTATCAACACTCCTCCAAAAGTTTGTACTCACCTTCTCATTTGTGTATTCCTAGCTGTTGGCCATCAGCAATGTCAGCTGTCTATCCAAATGACGTCAAAACAGCACAACTGATGGCCCCACACATTTCAATAGACTTATTTTTTTTGTCAATTTTCAAGTAAAAATGCCCAGTCAGTCATGTCAATCTTAATTGAACGTTAAAGTCCAATAACTCAATAGAATTGTAGAACTAGGAATTTGAGACCTAAAACCTAGTTTGAAACACTTGCCTATAAATCTGATCTGATATTGAGTCACAGCCAGTTACTTGGAGATGTCAATCCTGTGTTGTTTTTTTTTTTCACTTTTACTTTTACTTTTTGTACCACTGTTTCACCTAGATAACTGACTATGTTTGACCAAGTGACCCATTATCAAATCAAGAAAATGTATTGCTTGTATCAATTCAGATTGACTTGACTGACTACAGTTACAGTTAGAGCCGCTCCTCCACTCACTCGATCCATGCCTGCACTTCACCTAGAGGGCGCTGTGGAGAGAGCGCAGTCCATTCATTCCAAATGGAGTCTGCACACACCCGTTGGCGCCCGCAGAGTGCAGTACCACCCGGAAAAGTGATGAATGGAGTGGTGAAATGGAGTGTAGACCTTCTTTGGCACAGCCTGTATGAGGCTGTGGCCGCCTCTACAAATGACCGTGTTTCTAAACTAACTGTGCACAAGCAAAATTCTCTATGCCTCGGTTTACATGTCAACAACCCTGCGACTCTACAGAATGAAGTATTGAGTACTTTGAGCCTCGTAAATGGATGAAAAATACAGATTTATAACGATGGCTACTTTGATGCTGACATACTCGCTGCAAAAGAGAAATGTCAGCATCGGCTAAGGGGTCTTACACACCAGGGCGTAAAACGTCGCGGAACGGCTGCATTTTTTACCGGCGTCGGTGAAAATACATTGAAACCTATCGGGCGCAGGCTCCGCGCCGCGCTGCATTTGGAAAATAGAACTCGAGCATATTTTTCACGCCGGCGACCGGCGGTGTCTCATTCAAATGAATGGCAAAGTAGCACGCTAGCTTTAGCTGTGGGTTTTTTTTTAACAGGACTGGCCGCGCACGCCGACGCTGTCAGTGTGAAAGACTGAGAAAAACGCGCCGGCCGAAACTAAGCAGAAAGACCGCGTTCGCCCCGTGACCGTTCCCTTCCGCCTTGGTATGTTTTGCCCCTTACTAGAGCTGGATTTCTGAATGCAGGGCACTTAAGCAGGTGAGGTACGTGGAACAAGTTAGCCAAAAATACTGAATCAAACAAAGATATCACAAACCACGCCCACTCAATGCAAAAGCGTGTGCTCAAGTTGGGTCTCCTAAGGGGGCGTTGTCCCCTACTTCTTCTTCTCTTTTTGAGGTGTTTGCGCAAGACGTGCGCTACCGCCATCTACAGCGCTAAGGGGACTTCATTAATTCTCAACCTCAGGACTCCGAAGGTCTCCTAAAGGGGCGTTCACCCGACATAAAGTGGATACCGGAAAGGAAACAAAATGACGCTTCTTGGTTACATCCACTTTCTTTGAGTCAGCATTGTGCTTTAACACTACTTGCGCCATTTCACACCGGATTTCCCATGTAACACACACTGTTCCAACAGTGGACAATGTACGTGTAGTACTGTGCACAGGGCCTTTAGTAATACATTACGACTTGGTCACTCATTGCCATTCTATTCACAGCGAATTTCTGTCAGGGTTCGTTTCTTACTTGAATAAGGGTGATTGGGCAATACCAACACACTTCTTTCCTCCTCAATACCCCACCTCCTCCTTTCTTTGTTTCTTTCCTCCCTTCTCTCTTCCCACACCCTTCCATTCCCACCTCCTTCCAAGACCAAGAGCGACTTGAAATGTGTGTGTGTGTGTGTGTGTGTGTGTGTGTGTGTGTGTGTGTGTGTGTGTGTGTGTGTGTGTGTGTGTGTGTGTGTGTGTGTGTGTGTGTGTGTGTGTGTGTGTGTTGCTGTTGTTGACTATTTATTTGAGTCTAATTTTATTTATTGGCTTAGCAGTGGGCCCCAAACATTTGGGAAGTTGGAATGGGTTGGGAACCCCGGTCCAAGACTCCCCCTTTCCCGTCAGACTCAGAGTGATTGGGCAACAACAGTGTGGAAATATAGGGCTCTACTGTGTTTTTTCAGCTCTTCTTTTGCTCTCTCTCTCTCTCTCTCTCTCTCTCTCTCTCTCTCTCTCTCTCTCTCTCTCTCTCTCTCTCTCTCTCTCTCTATGTTTTTGCACACTCTGTAATAACCTCTGCAATGAACATATGTTCTCAATTTGAGAAAAAAAAAACTATGCAGTTCTCTATATTACCACAAAGAGTTGTATGTCAGTTGGAACCCAAGTTGCAGCCCAAGTGCAGCACACATGACGCATTCAGGCAGACTGAGAACCGCGCCTGTGCCCGTTCCTTCCGGCACCGGCTCCATTCTGCTAGGCCTGAAAACCACCACAGAGTACCAGATTCAAGATTCAGGGGGATTTTATTACCAAACAAACAGACTAAAAGAAACCAAATGCGTAGATGCAAACTTTAAACAAAAACGACAAATAGTAAACTAAGGCAGAGACAACCAACAACAAACTACAGGTAGTACTCACATGACAGGGTTTGACATGGCAGTCACCGGAATGTTGATTGGTACTGCGATGAGGACGTGACTCGGAAACACTGGGTCGGAGTGAGATACAGGAGGCTGGACAGACTGGGACCCACGCTCAGGAGCCGCATCCACGGACAAGGAGTCGATGCCTCCAGGCAAAGGGGCGGCATCATCAGCTGTGATGAGGGCGGCGGCAGATATGTGTATCGTCACAACCAGGTACCCCTCTCTTCTCCTGTCCTCTGGTCCAGGGTTGCTAAACTTATTCGATTTACTGCAACGTCTACATGCGCATGTAGACAGCAATGCATCCTGGATGACAATGTTGCATGGTGATTAGAAATGTTGTCCGACTTACCAAATTTGAATCATGTTGCGATGATGAGGTGACATGTCACATGATGTGAAAAACTATGGTGGAATCAATGGGACTGCAGACAGACCTTGCAACTCCCGGAGTTGCTTATCCCTGTGATGCTCGTCTGCATACCTCCTCGGGGATGCGCCCCTGGGGTCTATACTACAAAGCTGGTCCAGGAGTAAGCCAGGTTAGCCTGGTCCTGACCATCCCATAATACTACCATCATGGTCTGGCATTTGTTTGCATGGAGCCAATCCTTTGGCGGAAGTACAGTTGTGCTCATATGTTTACATACCCCAGCAGAATAAACGCTTTCTTCGCGATTTCTCACAAAATATGAAGGATTACACAAAACCTTTTTTTTCACTCATTGCTAGTGACTAGCTTAAGATATTTATTAGCAATATGTTTACTCTTTCAAAAGCATGATCACAACCCAAACTACCCAAATGACCCTATTCAAAAGTTTACATACCCTAGTTTCTAATGCTGAATATGGCCCTGTTTAACATCAGGGACCGCTCTAAATTGTTTGTGGTTGTTGTGGATAAGGCTCTTAATGTTCTCAGATGACAAAACAGCACATTCTTCCTGGCAGAATGGTTGTTTATAATATTTTTGGGTGTCTTGCTGGAACCTCACATTTGAGGTTTCCCCTGAATGGCTCAATGATATTGAGATCAGGAGAGTGAGACGGTCGCTCAAAAACTTCATTTTATTCTTTCTGAAGCTAGTGACGGGTTGATTTGGCTTTCTGTGTTGAAATATTGTCATGTTGGCATGTCCAAACAATGGACCATGTGCAGTTTCAAGGCTGATGTGTGTCAAGTTTCCTCCGGTATTTTTCACAGGGCAATGTATTCATCATTCTGCGAATATGTATCAAAAGTATAATGCATTTGTAACTCAAATGTCCCCATGAAATCAGTGGTCCATGACCATGTTTCACAGAAGGGTATGGTGTAACTTTCATCATAGGCTCCATTGACTGTTCTCCAAATGGTACTGTTAATAGTGGCCTAAAAAAGTTCCATATTGATATCATTTTTCCAAATGACTTTGTCACAGGCATTTTGATGCTTCTGACTGTGCTATTTGGTGTATCATATGCAAAATAACATGTTTGCATTTTTGTGGTAATGGCTTCCTCCTGGCAACACCCAACAGCCCATCTTTCCTCAAGTGCCTCTTTCCTGTACCGTTTAAAACATTTTTTCATGTTGTCCTATATTTCACCTGAAGTTATTTTTTGGTTGTCCTATGCCTCCTGAACAATTTCCCTTGCAATGATCATTGCAATGCAATGATTCCCTTGCCCATTGGCTTGATTCCAACCAAACTCCTCATATTGCATTTCTGAATTGAAATTCCAACGTTGCCAACATGACAATATTTCGACACAGAAAGCCAAATCAACCCGTCATTAGCTTCAGAAAGAATAAAATGAAGGTTTTTGAGCGACCATCTCACTCTCCTGATCTCATTGAGCCACTCAGGGGAAACCTCAAATGTGAGGTTCCAGCAAGACACCCAAAGATATTATAGGAAACAACCATTCTGCCAGGAAGAATGTGCTGTTTTGTCATCTGAGAACATTAAGAGCCTTATCCACAACTACCACAAACAATTTAGAGCGGTCCCTGATGTTAAACAGGGCCATATTCAGCATCAGAAACTAGGGTATGTAAACTTTTGAACAGGGTCATTTGGGTAGTTTGGGTTGTGATCATGCTTTTGAAAGAGTAAACACAGAATATTGCTAATAAATATCTCAAGCCAGTCACTAGCCATGAGTGAAAAAAAAAGTTTTGTGTAATCCTTCATATTTTGTGAGAAATCGCAGAGAAAGCGTTATTCTGCTGGGGTATGTAAACATATGAGCACCACTGTACGTAGGATGGCTCGCGAGGCTAAAGCCAGGTTAGGTAAGAGGTAAATAGAAGAGCATGGAGTCCTCATTCCCTTAAGAACTCTAGGACCCCAGGCTCTTCTATTAGATCATTTACCTCTTAACTTAACCTGGTTTACTCCTGAACCAGCTTTGTAGTATAGGCCCCTGAGGATGATGCTGAAACAATCTCTACCACAGACAGACACACAAACAGCAAAAGGAGAGGCCCTGAACTCTAAACATATTCATAGACACTTTACACATTATTTATCTTATTTAAGAAGTTAATGGTTTTCATGTGAATATGCCACTGATAAGTCTTTTTTATACATACATGCAGGTAAGGTAAGTGCATCACATTTCGTTTGAAAGTTGCCATCCTTCATTGACATAGATGCATCAACAGTAGATACTGTGTGTTGATTACACTTCTGTATTGGGCTGAAGGGCTCAAGCCTGATCACCACCATGTTAACGTGATGCGCACATTTTCCTGCAGGTGGCAGTAACACAACATCTACAAAATGCATACCAGACAAAGATGATGGAGCCCATGGATGGGTCTCAATTGCGTCAGATTAAGGGCCTATACTACAAAGCTGGTTCAGTAGAAAACCAGGTTAAGTTAAGAGGTAAATCATCTAATAGAAGAGCCTGGAGTCCTCTTTTACTCCTGAAACAGCTTTGTAGTAGGCCCTATAGTATAGGTGCATATGTAAGTTTTGGAACATTTCATATAGATTTTTCCATTTGGTGTTTTTTTTTACTTCTAGGACCCCCCTGAATACAAAATCCACCTGTTTCCATTTTTTTCGTGAACATTTAGTGGCAAATTCAAGATGGCTGCCATTGTGTGTAGAAATCTCACCATTAATGCCGTTTTAAGGTTCAATTGAACTTTTTTTTATAATTCCAGGGCAACATTGAATAAATAACAACTTATTTTCAATGTTTTCCTTCATTTTTTGTGGCAAAATCCAAGATGACTGATATATTTATGGCGAACTTGGCATATTTCATATTTTGAAGTCTATTAAGCCATTGTTGACTTGTTTTGGTAATATTTGTTACATGAATGTGAAGTCAGGCATTACGTAAACTAAACCCATTACAAAATCCAAGATGGAAGACATTTTGTTTGGCAAAATCAACATTAGTGGTGCTTTCAGGTCTATAAATCAATAAATGATACTCTACTCTACTCTGAAGCCATTCATTTGTGAATTCGAGCACAGAGGATTCCGTGCTGGTCCAAATTATTGTTCCAACAACAATTGCTATGAGTCACTTCATGTACAGTAGGCCTACCTATTATGCAGTGCTACCTGTACAGTAATATGCACATTCACTGGATTGGCTGCCTATATCAAGGCAAAGGGCTACAAAGTTGCTTCAAGGTCGGCCTCAGCTTATCTGAAGGCTGTGAAACCGTATGTTCTATCCGGAATGTTGCATTCCTCCAATGCCAACAATCTTGCCATACACTCTGCTCACAGAACTAGGCTCTCTGACATGACAGTCAGAGAATATCCTCAACTCTAGTGATGGGTCATACCCTGATATGGTATTCCCTACGGTAAGCCCACTCATGTGCTTCACACGCTTTGAACGTCCCTCATATAATTCCCAACTTACTTAGGCCTATATCATCCATGGTGTCTAATATTATGCTTCACCCATCAGTAGCATACATTGAGATTACGTCTCTGCGGGTCTGTTGTGGCTCATCCCATTGGCATGCCTATGTTGGCCTCACAGCAAGTCATCCCAATTCTGAAGCCATGTGTTGTGAAGAAGAGGAGAGTGGGCTCACACGACTTGGAACCAAGGCCTTCTGTTATTTGAACCAAAAACCCAAAGTACTACCATATGTCATGACTCAAGGGGGCTTAGCTGTCCTCCTCCTGGGCTTGGTTCCTTGGTCTGTCTGTGTTTCAGGTGCAGGATTGGCAGGTGCGCTGACTGCTGATTGCTCATGAGTGGAGATGGTGCATAGGTGCACCAAATCCCTTTAAAAACCAGTCTGCTCCCACAGCAGACAGCTGCTGCAAAGAGACAATAGCTGCAGCAAAGGTTTGAAAGCTGCAGCAAAGAGACTGGTTCATTGGCCTGACAGTGAGAGCACACCCACGATCCTAGTAATGGACATACACTGACCTTTGTGAGACCTTTGGCATCATGAGGTACCGTATAAGTGGCACAAGTGTGAATCTTTTTTGAAAATAATTTACATAAAAATGAAATGAAACTGGCTCCCTCAATGATGCTGCACATTATTCTGTAATGTTGGGAATTTCATGAATTCTTTTGGACAGTTGTTCTATGAAATGAATTAATAGGATTTTCTTTTACTTTCTGATCAGTCTAGAGAGTTTAGTTGGAGGCAACAGGCCAACTTTTTGCAACTAGCCAATTTCTAGACGACATGTGCGCACAAGATTTACAGTGTGTCACCCCAAATTCCAGATGCTCTTCCTATGAGACGAAACATTTAATGTAATGACAGTTATGTGACTATCAAAATATTACCAATAGGCGTACAAAATAGCATAATAGCTTAATAAACCTGAAAATACCAAATGTTCATATTTTGCTACAATGTTGGCCATCTTGGATTTTGCTTCTAAAAATTGGAAACAGATTGTTTTGTTTTCAGAGGGGGTCCTAGAAATATAAAACACAAATTATCAAAGGGGCCAGCTCAGATTTGGGATGAGACACATTAGCTGGCCATATACACTAGAGAGGTGCGCAATCGTTTTCTAGATGTCATGTTGAATTTTTATAAATTTTAAATGATTTTTGAAAACGTTCATGTAATGACTGACTGAACGGTCCTGTATACATCAAGAATATTAAAAATACAAGGAAAAAACACTGACTTTAGAGACCTCAAAACACCAAACATGTCATTTTTGCTATATGTTATGTCAGCCATCTTGGATTTTGGTTCTAAAAATTAAGGGGGGAAATAGAATCAGGTAGCTTTGTATTCAGGGGGTCCAAGAGATGCTAAAAAACACCAATTCAAAAAATGTTTATGACTTGTGTCCTTCCATTACATTCAATTGTGTTAGAATCTGACTGCATATCCGCCATCTTGGATTTTGGGCGTTTCCACTTCGGGAAAAAAATGGAAACAGGTGGATTTGAAGACTATGGGGTTTGTAGTTGATAAAAAACACAATTTGGAAAAATCTATATGAAATGTTCCTAAACCTCTTTTTTCTGACATATCCACCTGCACTACTAGGTCTACTCTGCAGATACAAACAAACCTGACCAAAAATTGAAACGGAACCACACAACTTAACAACCTCATCAAAATGATATACACATGGCATTTGGTGTTCATATCTATAATTCCTTAGTAGCAAAATGGGTATTTCTTCATCCTCATCAGTTCTCATGACATCTTTGCATATCAACAGCCGGGCCCTGTGTTGAACTAACAGTTTGTGTGTGTTTAAGTCATCCCACCCTTAAAACATACATTTGCTTCCACTCCGAGAGAGTGTGAGAGTAAGTGTGAATGAGAGGGAGAGAGAGAAGGAAAAGACACTCTCCCTCTTCATTCTTTGTCTTAAATAAATTCCCTTGTACGTGTCCATTAACATCAATAAGGAGACAAGGAAAGGAGACAAGACAAAGGAGTGGGTAAACTTAGACAGCTCTCATTTTATATGACCTTACGTTTATCTTTAACATTCATAAGTTACCATTTACATAATAGCCTCTATGCAGCATGTATGTGTGTGTGTGTGTGTCTGTGTGTGTGTAAGAGAGAGAGACAGAGAGACACAAACAGAGAGATATAGGGACAGAGGGAGCAAGCAAATAAATGCTGTGAACTCATACTGCATGTCACAAGAACAAGGCACACACGCATGGTCAAAAAACAACCTCATTGTCATTCCACCCTGCTCCCATCATCTATATATTAGTTACCATTGACAGTCATTCATAAAATGCACAGAGAACATACATTATAGCCTAGACAGACAGCCAGTGTTGTAAGAGGTAAAACGCTACAGAGTCCCATCTGGACAGCACAGATCATGGGCGATGAACGCGGCAATCGATTCAACCTGAAGCATTTGATCAGGCAGACTGACCAACCGAAGCTCGTGTTCAGAAAAATGCGAACATTCCATTGGCTGCCGTATGCTGACGCCAAGCTCATTACATATCTTTGGCTGAAGTTCAACTGCTCTTCTAACACTTTTGATGCCCTCAGCGCTAGAAACGCTTTAGCAGCTTTGGACGCTTTTTGACACAATTACTTCCGCCACTTTTCACACCTTCAACCCCTGCGGTGTGTCCGTACAGTTACAGTTGGCACAGACAGCATACATTAGCATACAGTCAGACTAATAGGCTGCAAGTTAAATTACTTCCTTCCATCTTTTGGGGGCTTACCATAATTGAGAAATGAATAACACAAATGCATACAAGCTTTGACCGTCAATTTCTCATTTGCAACCAGGATGCTGAATGGGGGAAAGCCCCCTAAATGTCGCTCTTCACTGGGTGACAGCAGCAATGTGTTTTTGGTTTCTTCACACACACACAGGACAGCTGAGAGGTCAGAGGTCACAGGAAAGGACTTGAGGATGCGGTTTGACTTGCGCCCTAAGACATATGGTGAAGAATGAAACTCTTCCCAGAGTCCAGGATTGGCTTCAGTGCTGTGCCCCTTTTAATTGTGGAAACTACAAACTTCAGTCTTATGTGTGCCGTTTTCACAGAGCCTGGGCTTGACTTCTGTGCTGTGATTGTGGAAAAGACATATTTCAAGTGTGTGATTCCTTAGTCCACAGACATTAGTACATTACACACACATTGAGTCCATCTGACTTTCTCTGTGTTTTTTTCCCCCTGTCCCCATCATCAATAAATTAGTTACCACAAGCATGATCATTCATCAAAGGCACAGAGAACATACCCCCATCTCTATACAGTCAGACTGTAGGCACATACTGTACATTACCTCCATACAGTTGGCCAAAGGCTTTGACTAAATCATTAGGTCAGTTAGACTAAGGCTGAAAGTCAAAGTACTTCCTCAAGTCTTTCCGCGGCTTAACGACATCATTGACAGTCAAAGCTTTTGTTCACTTGTTTCTCATTCCTCAAACTCTCATTTGCAACCAGGATGTTGGATGCTCGAAAAACCCCTAAAAGTTGCTCTTCACTGGTTGACAGCAGTGATGTGTTGTTGGTTTCTTCACACAGACGGGGCAGCTCAGAGGTGAGAAGCCACAGGGAAGGACTTGAGGATGCAATTTGACTTGCGCCCTAAGACATATGGTGAAGAATGCCACTCTTCCCAGAGTCCAGGCTTGGCTTCAGTGCTTGTGGCCCTGTGATTGTGGAAACGACAAACTTCAGTCTTACGTGTGCCGTCTTCCCAGAGCCCGGGTATGGCTTCAATGCTGTGACATTGCGATTGTGGAAAATACATATTTCAGTCTCAAGTGTGCGATTCCGTAGGCCACAGACATTCAACCATTACACACACTCGCGGTCGATCGCATCATCTCTGTCCTTTTCCCCCTGTCCCCATCATTCTTGAATTAGTTACCAGTGACATGATAATTCATCAAAGGCACAGAGAGCCATCTGTATACAGCATCAGTAAGGTACAGACCACACAGTACATTACCTCATACAGTCGGCAAAAAAGCACAGACAAAATCATTAGGTCTATACAGTCAGACTAAGGCTGAAAGCCAAATGACTTCCTAGACGTTTTATCTTGCAAAAGCACAATTCAAAAGGTCATTTTGTCATTTTCAATCAGGATGTTGAATGTAGAAAAAGTGCCTCAGAAGTTGTTGTGCTTAGGCTGATAACGGGAAAACTTTATTGTTTTCTCCACAAAGGTGGAGCGTAAAGCGAAACACAAGGCCACAAGTAAAAGGAGAGAACGCAAGGTTGGATAATGAGTTGAATCCTTGGATTCGTTAAATCCGCTGATTCCCTTGTACCCAACCTCCCAGCATCTCTCACGGTCAGCGACTCGTTAACCCAGCTGTCAATCATCGACCGCTGTCCTTGTGATTGGGTCATATTAGGCGCTCTTTGTGCAGATGCGGCGTGAGGGCGGGTCTCTCTGCATTCTGCTGCTGTGTTTGCTGCGGCTCTTGCTGCTGTTGCTGTTGCTTGTGCTGGCGGTGAGCTTGCTTCTTTTCCTCATTGCTGGGCTGGTAGCTGCCCTCCAGCTTCAACATGTTCGCTGATTGGCTAGAGTGGGTGCCCGTCAGCCTCTTCCGACCTGTGATTGGGCTCAGGTTGAGATTGCGCTCTTCCTTAGGAAAGGGCAAAGAGTGAGAGTTGGGGTGTCGTGCTCAGCTGCTGCTTGTGTTAGGTGGCGGGTCTGCAGATACTTTCCCGTTTCAATGATCCGGACCTCAGTCAACCGCTCTGGACCAGTGATTCACTCAGAAGCTCTGTGTGCTGCCGGGTCTCTGTCCGCTGTACTGGTGCTATTGCTGCTGGTTGTGCTGTGTGATGGCTGAACCCAGCTGCCAATCACCCACCCCTACTCTGTGACTGATGAGACTGATGAGACGGATGAGACGGATGAGACGCTCTTCCTTGAGCAAGGGTCCCTCTGCATTGTACTGATGTCGCTCGTGATTGGTCAATCCAGGCGCCAATCACCCACCCCTGCTCTGTGACTGGTTCAGATGAGACGCTCTTCCTTAGGCAGGGGCAGTGTAAGGCCGGGTCTCTCAGCGCTGTGCGGATGTTGCTGCTGCTGCTGCTTGTGTTGCCGGTGAGCCTGTTTCTTCTCCTCGTGGCTGGGCTGGTAGCTGCCCTCTTGGCGCCGTCGCCGCGGGAACGCACACACCAACAGGCCTAGAACGGTGACCAGCAGTAGGGCTAGAGGGAACAGGAGCCCCCCAGCACCATGCACCCTGCACACAAATAGACATGCACACATGTTAAACATGTTACACAACAGCCACAATTAACAAACACTTAAAAACACACACACACATCTATAAATGACAAACTCGCACATAGAAGCCTCTGAAGCACATGAAAACATGAAATGAGAAGCCATTTAAACTCATGTTTCATAAGAATGTATTGATTCATCTCAAACAAATAAAGATTTGTAATAAAGTTGTCCAAATCTCACAAGCCTGAATGTTGCGTAATGCAGCTCGCAACATCAGGCAAAAGTAAACACTAGCCACACACACAAACACACACACACACACACACACACACACACACACACACACACACACACACACACACACACACACACACACACACACACACACACACACACACACACACACAGGTAAGGCAACAAGTACCATCAGACATACCACACATACTGTACACAATACAGACAGACAGGTGATATACCTAACATGACAATGCATCTAGTGGAAAGAGGTTTCATGTTCACAAGTTACAGGGCAGTGTGTGAGCGTGCGTGTGGGCATGGCATGCATTAATTGAACTTACACAGTCAGCATTGTGTATGGCCAGACTTCTTGTGTC
>NC_085857.1:48774186-48846686 GCF_034702125.1 Engraulis encrasicolus | reverse complement strand
TAGAATTAAACTGGTGAGTTAACACCAAGACGTGGCATGGAAATCTTCGGGTATATTGGAGAAAGAAGTGTGGGGCACCAGGTCAACAAACAAGAATAGCTGACAGCAAAGCATCAAGGATATCTGGGCTTCCATAACTCCCATGCACTGTTTTTGCCATTGACTTCAATGTTAAACGCATCACGGCCATTATGAAGACAGAGAATGTCCTAACCAAGTATTGACCATTGCATGTTATGTAGAAAGTACCAAATTTCAACTGATTTAATGTGACCCGAATTTTGATGAAAAAAAATGTGATTTTATAACAATATTCTAATAATGCGAATTCCCCAATTCATGGGTTTTTTGAGCTGGAAGGCCCACGTATATAAAAAGAAAAAAAATAATGATTGGAATAGTTAAAAAACTGGGCCATGAATCTACAATCCATGACAGTTTAACATTATTGATGGAATTATGGAAATAAATCAACTTTTTCATGGTATTCTAATAAAAAGGCCTGGAGCTGTATATAGTCCTACCGGCCCCCCTTACATAGGTCGTCGTTGTGGTATACAATTTTTTTTTCTGCGCACCCCTTTTCACGACCATAGTCTAAGTGTGTGTGTGTCAGTGTCCCACTGGGATGTATAAAATAATAATGTTCATAGTTGCAATAGATTATTATGCAGTTTTTAACTAATGGGATATTGTTTAGCTAATTGTGGTTTAGATTGGTGCACACTCATTTATCAATTATTTATTTTGATGTGCTATACTTTTTCTGCCAACCTTCTGTGGCCCCCCTTGCATCTCTTCCCCCACTTTGAAAACCACTGTATTATACCACCTGTAAACTATGTAACTGTTTTTGTGTGTGAGAAAACAAAATCAAAAGATGAAACACAATTTATTGTCTTCAAAAGTTAACAACACAGGCAGTGCTTGAATTGAACAGGCCTAGGACAAACTGGCTTCATCTGCTGGTGGAGCAAGGAGCTCCACACCTCCACACAGCATACACCAACACAGGTGTGATTGATGACTGCTAATGAGCTGAAGAGCTTTGTGAGAAGTAGAACACTCAGGAGAGTCAGTGTGGAGTTGGGGAGCCAGGATTTCACACGCTCTCTCTGCTTTTCCTCCAAAGACATATTTCTGCTGGAAATACTTACCTGGTCAATTGCCTGTGGAAAACGGACTGAAAACTTGGATTTACTTACCTTGGGATTCAGAGACTGTTGATTGTGGAAGTAGTGTACTGCCGTGCAAAACAAGAACGCAGTAACTCAAAATGGTCGAAAAAAAATTTATATCGGAAATGGGTTTTATACTACCTCATTTGTCTTGTGTCAAAAAATGGTGGTCCAACACCGTCCCGTTTTGGAGAAAACTCATTTTGAAAGTGCAAAAATGACCAAAAAAAAGTTACTGCTTGTTGTATTGTAAGGTTATGTCGTACAAAACAAAAACGCAGTAAGTCGGCGAGTTACTGCTGCACGTTCCAATGGGACTGGTTTGGGAGTAGACAGTAATACTAGCCAAGAACGCAGTAACTCCTGCAGTAACTCCATTTTGTGGCAGTAATACCAGCCAAGAACGCAGTAACTCGTTTTTTTGTGGCAAAAAGACACATAAATGTTGTTTTTTGGGGGGTTTTTGTGTGCATTAAATTTCTATCCTAAACAAGCATTACCAGGAAGTGTCACCACCAATTTACCGACAACACAGTTGTCGCGCCACCCGGGAAACTTTGAAGCCTTTTTTCTCAGTTTGCCGTTTTCAGAGTTACTGCGTTCTTAGATTAAAGGGCAGTGTAGCCTAGAAATCTAGACGCCCCTAGAGGCCGCAAATTGAATCTTTCAGCTGTATGGGGTTTAGCTCCCTAGGCTAGAACAGAGAAAATGGAATATTGTACGAGAACGGTCACTAGCTGGTGGCCAGGAGTGGCACTGCAGCTATGTTCTCGCAGCCAAGTAAATAATGAATGGGTCCCAATGGGGCTGTATGCTTCTTATAATTGTATCTGCCCGTGTACATTTTTCCCTGGAAATAATGAAGTTGCGTTCGATAGATAAGAGTAAGTGAAAGCATTTGCCGACACGTTTGCATCTTGTCAAGTGTTAGATTCGTGAAAATGACCCTTATTTAAACTAGGCCTATAGCAATGACATAACACGTGACAGTCGACTTTACGGCACCTCGCCATTTGTTTTTGTAGTTTCAAGTCTGACTTCAGATATCAATGTGTTTGAAGGTATGATTGTTGTGGACATCTGTTGTTGCATTTAGGGTGGTGGAAAAGCGGTAAGTGTTAATGGGGTAGGAAATGACAGCGCTCATCCTTAAGAATTTGGGCACCTTCAATTAACATGTTGGACGGTGGTGGAGGGGTATGAGGAGTGTGACTGTAGATGTCTCTGCGAGGATCAGTCAGAGTAGCCTACGGCTCAATTCGAAACGGGAGGCAGTGACTCGATGACTCCTACATAAACAGGTCACTGATCAGATAGGTGAAGTTAGCTGATGAGGCAGCCGTTACGAACGGCACTAACGAGTGCGCTGCCTTGCGCATTTGATGTTACGGCGATTCTATGGCGGGAGTTACGTTCATCACGTTAGCGCTTAGCTTATGCATGCTATTTGCTATTTGTTTTTCAGGTTTCCGGTTGAGAGGGAGGTGGCGCACAGCATGTTGGGTACCAAGGCAGCGAAGCCAGCATCTGATGCTGACCTCAAATATCCCCTTTACGTCCACAAATGCAGTCAACTGCCGAGGGAGGAAATAAAGCAATTTTTCGTTTCGATCCACACTTCATGACTCGATGTCCAGTTAGCTCACTGGAAGGACAGCTGCCTTCCCTGTTTCGAATTGAGCCAGTGTCTCTCGTCAGCTCTGGTCGTGAATAGTCGCAGAGATTCCTCAGCCAGCATGTGTTAGCCGAATGCTAGTGTGTTGCAGGACAAAGCTAACAAGTCTTTGGGAGAACGAAGTCATGTCAGGAACCTTAGACTTCACTTCTAATACAACTTCCATGATAAGGTACAGAATGTGCACACATCTTTACAAACCAGAGAACAGAACCGTCACAAATCCCTGCTGAGCCATTTAGCCCAATAGGCTCCCATTCATCTTTCACTTGGCTGCGTTCGCCAACGGGGCTATAATGGGAGTCAATGGTAGATACCGTTCTCATAGCTTAGGGATTCTCTGGCTAGAAGTACTGGACTACCTGAATGAGACATTCGTTTGGACTGACTGTAACCAGGTAAATACACAGACCGCGACGCAATTGAAGCGACAGAGAATCGCTTCTGTGCAGCGGCAAGCGATAAGAGCGATTGAAGCGACTAGAGCAGTGTTTCCCAACCACTGTGCCGCGGCACACTAGTGTGCCGTGAGTGATCGTCAGGTGTGCCGTGGAAAATTCTTGGGGAGTTTTTATTTTTATTTATCACCGTTATTGTCATGAAAATGCCAGGCTGTATTTACCATTGAGGTCTTTTATTAAACTCAGGATAAAACACGGACATAACTTTATGCTCCTAGCATCTTCATGGATATAATAATAATTCGCAGAAGTCTTACCTTCACGTAATGACGTCACCAATTTTATGCGTATGACAGATTAACTATTTCATCGCATCACATCTCCCCCCTTAGTAAAGTAAATCATTACCATTAAATCAGTCACTTGTTTACAACTTAAATTCCCAGCATATTACTTCAAAAATAAACCTGTAATAAAGCATAACATAAATGGCTGGTTATTACTTCAATTCCTGTTACTGTCATTCTTACTTCTTTCATTTAGGTACCATTAAACAATTGAACTCATTAATAAACTGTTAAACTCATTAACTCCAGTAAGTTATCACAACCTGTCAAGAATCTGCAACATAAAACATTCAACATTGAAACCATATTGCATTTCTGTTACATTTCACTTTTTCCCTTTTTTTTGTTTTTTTTTTTTTCCACCTTCAGGTCTATTTAGGCACATAGTCCTTTAACCAGGCAGGAGGGTTAGTAACTCTCCCAGGTCTTTTGGGTGTGGTTGGCGGTAGGCTTTGGGACACAGTGGGACCGGGAGTGACAGGCCCCATCGCAGGAAAGGAAGGGGAGCCCGGGTCACTGGAACTGGGCTGGCTTTGGTCACTAGTCTCTGATGCAGTGACCTTTTCTGGTGACCCCGGCACTTCCTGGATGTGTCGGCGGTTCCGACGGGTGAGTGTCCCTTGGTCTGTTTGGACGTAGTAGGACCTGGGCTCAGGTGCCTGCGCGATGACCTTTGCTGGAGTCTTCCAGCCTTTCTCTCCATCCAACTTGAGGTTGACGCGTTGACCTGACTCCAGTACAGTTAAGGGACGAGCCGAGTGCCGTCTGTTGTAGAAGAAGCGGTAGGCACTTTTGGCTTGTTGGTCTTTGCTCCTCACAGCGTCGGTGTCAACAGGACTCGGGGCCAGCTGTGCAGGCAGGACTGGAACAGTTGTCCTGATCTGTCGTCCGATGGCGAGTTGAGCTGGACTCTGGCCTGTTGCGGTGATTGGTGTAGCCCTGTAGCTCATAAGGGCTAGGTGAGGGTCTGGCTGCCGCAGTATGCGCTTTGCTGTGGCAACGCTCCGCTCGGCAGCTCCATTGGCTTGTGGATAATGGGGACTAGACTTAGTGTGTGTGAAGTTGTACTGCTCACTGAATGCTTGGAACTCAGCTGAAGTGAACTGGGTAGCGTTATCTGAAACCAGCTCCAAGGGTATACCCCACCTCACAAACATGCTTTTCAGGCGAGCTATCACTTGCTGACTGGTAGTGGTAGTCAGCTGTGCTATTTCAATGTCCCGCGAGTAATAGTCCACAACAATGAGGTACTGCTTACCATCTTGTTCACAGAGGTCAGCGGCAATCCTTTGCCACGGACCACTGGGCAGGGGCGTGGTTATCAGTGGCTCCCGCCTCTGCGTAGGCTTGTTCTTAAGGCAGAATTCACATGTACTCACTATTTTGGTGATGGCGTGGCCTATCCCTGGCCACCACACCGACATGCTGGCCCTTCTGCGACACTTGGTAAGCCCCTGATGGCCTTTGTGTAGCTGGGACAGTACATCTGCTCGCAGAGAGCGAGGAATGACAATCCTGTCATTATACAGGAGAAGTCCTTCTGCTACTGACAAGTGTGCCCTAGCAGCATGGAACTCGTGTAGTGTGTGTGGAATGCGTGATAACTGACCTGGCCAGCCGGCCCTGGTGTAGCGGATGACAGTCTGTAGATCAGTGTCCTGGTCAGTGGCTGACCTAATCGCGTCCAGTCTGTCTCCTGTGATTGGTCTTGACTCGATCACGGCTTGTACGTAGGCTTTGACCTTTTCTTCCGTGTCCGACGTGTCTCTGTCTGGCAGAGGGTTGCGCGACAGCGTGTCTGCCACAACAAGTTGCTTCCCTGGGACATGCACGGCGTCGGCGTTGAACTTCATGAGACGCATAAGCAGCCGCTGACATCTCACAGGTGCTTTGTCGAGGTCGTACGAGTTTATGAGAGGAACGAGCGGTTTGTGATCTGTCTGTAAACAGAATTTCTCCATTCCCTGCAGATACCTGGTGAACCGCTCACATGCCCACACGCTGGCGAGGCACTCTTTCTCGATTTGAGAATACCGTCGCTCAGTCTCCGTCAACGTTCTGGAACAGAAGGCCACTGGTCGTAGTCCATCCCCCTGCTCCTGTAGCAACGCAGCCCCCAGACCGTAGCTGCTGGCATAGGCACTGACTACAGTAGGTCTGGATGCATCGTAGTACGCCAGTACTGGAGTGGAGGTCAGCATTTGCTTTACCTTCTTGAACGCCTCCTCCTGTGCCTCTCCCCACACCCAAGCGGCGTCCTTTTTCAGCAGGCTGTTGATGGGGTGCATGACAGATGAGAGGGCAGGGAGGAATTTTCCCAAGTAGTTGACCATCCCGATGGTCTGGCGTAGCTCTGTTGTGTTGGTGGGGCGCGGTAGCTCTGTTATTGCTCTGACTTTACTCTCATCCGCCCTAATGCCATCTTTGCCTATCACATGGCCAAAGTACTGGATCTCAGATTTTCCAAACTGGCACTTTCTGCGGTTGAGCTTCAGTCCAGACGCTCTGATCGTCTCCAGCACCTTTCGAAGATTCTTGTCGTGGTCCTCTCTGTCCTTGCCAAAGATCAGGACGTCATCCATGACGACCACGGCGCCTTCATGGTCCCTCAGGAGGGCACTCATTTTCTGCTGGAAAATCTCTGGGGCCGAGGTTATGCCAAATGGCAGCCTCCGGAAACAGAACCGACCCACCGGCGTGATGAATGTGGTGAGCCTCCTGCTGTTGCCATCTAGTGGTATTTGCCAAAATCCACTAGAAGCGTCGACAGTGGAGAACACTGTGGCGCCTGAGAGCATTGGTGCGATGTCCTCAAGCGTAGGCAGGATGAATCGCTCTCGTTTCACTGCTTTGTTAAGTTTTTTTAAGTCCACACATATTCTGGGCTTTTTGTTCTTTTTGATAACTGGCACCATGGGGGCGCACCAGTCTGTGGCTTCGTGCACCTCCTCTATGATGCCCAAAGACTGCATGCGCCTCAGCTCCTCAACCACCTGAGGCATGATCGGGAAGGGAATGCGGCGGGGTGTGGCGAGGCTATAAGGAGTGGCATCGGGCTGGAGCTCAATTTTCACAGGCTCACACTTCAAAAGTCCAATATCTCCAAAAACATCCTCGTAGCTTTCAATCCCATCCACTCTGCGAATCAGCCCCATTTCAGAAGCTATTCTCCTACCCAGCAGGTTGGTGGTGAATGGGCCCCTCATCACATAAATCCAGAATTGGTGTTTCACACCACGTTTCTCAGTCTCTGCTAAGAATTTGCCTTTGCAATCCAGTTTCCCACCAGGACTAGTGAAAACAGCTTTTGTGTCCTTTAACACAGGGTGCTGGGGCAGGCTGAGGAATGTGTTCTCTGAAATCACTGTAATATCTGCGCCTGTGTCAATCCTAAATTGCACAGCTTTCCCTTTAATTTGTAGATCTACAAGCCACTTGTCCTCGTCGACATCGTTGTCCTCAGTAATGGCTCCTAATAGCCAAGAGCTGCCCTCGTCACTGTCACTGTTAGCAGCTGCCACTGCACGCACTGCTTTCGTTTTGCACACAGCTTCAAAATGTCCCTTTTTACTGCATTTGCGGCACTGTTTGCCGTTTGCTGGACATGCTCCAAACTCGTGCACTCTGCCACATCGCTGGCATGCATTTCCTTGTTGCCCACTTTTAGCTTTAGCATTACTTTGTTTTCTCTCTGCATTTTTTAATTGTTTTGGCTCACTTACTTCACTCTCTGGTGATCGGGTGGTGCTTTGTGCCTTGATAAGCTCTGACTGTCGAGCCATGTTGATAGCTTTTTCTAAAGTCAAGTCCGGCTCCAGCTGCAGTTTTTGTGATACTTCCATGTCCACTAATCCAATGACGATGCGATCCCGTATCTGCTCGTCTTTCGTCGCACCGAAGTCGCAATACTCCGCCAGTTCATACAAGTGTCTCACGAACGCCTCCACGCTCTCACCATGCCTCTGTGAGCGTCTGTGAAAGCATGCCCGCTCGTGGATAACATTCCGTTTAGGGACAAAATGTTCGTCGAACTTTTTCATTGTTTCCCCATAGTAATCCTCAATCTCATCCGGAAAAGTAAAAGTACTGAAAATGGGTTCAGCCTCCTTACCCATCGCGTAGAGTAGAGTGTTTACTTGAATTTCGCCGTCCTCTTTGTCGAGTTTCATAGCGATTCTATAGCGAGAGAAGCGTTGTCTCCATACCGGCCATGCGGACGGCTGGGTGAAGTCAAACGATTCCGGTGCGTGAAACTTTGCCATCTCGGTCGTCGCTTACTTCAGTCGAATCTTTCTCCTCGCGTAGATCACTGCAGTCCCTGGGCCACTTCTGACACCATGTCATGAAAATGCCAGGCTGTATTTATCATTGAGGTCTTTTATTAATAAATCAGGATAACACAGACATAACTTTATGCTCCTAGCATCTTCATGGATATAATAATAACTCCCAGAAGTCTTACCTTCACGTAATGACGTCACCAATTTCATGCGTATGACAGATTAACTATTTCATCGCATCACAGTTATTATCAGCAAATAATGCCTGTCATTTCATCTAGTAGCCTATGTGTCTGCAGGTTGGCTGGCGTCCTAAGCATGAAATAATTCCTTATCACTAGGTGGCAGCAGGTAGCGAATTGCATTGATGTATCTTCAATAGCCCTAACAAAAAACGTCCATCAGCTGCTAGTCAAAACAATCCTCCAGACGTGACTGATAGTTAACTTTGCTAGCGCTGTTTCTTCATTAATTAGGTCAGAAAACCAAAATCCTACCCTGAAACAGATTTGTGTTTTGCTTACAACCTTACTGAAAAGTTAAACGAGTGAGGTGGTGGCATGATTGAGCACACAACGTAGTTTGTTGGTCCGCGTGCTGTCGAGTGTGAGGATGCCGAGACCCTTCAAGCCAGACTATCCAACTGCCGGTAAGCATAATATAGCCCGGTTTTAGGGAAAGGGGAAAGCGATTACCTCCTGTTACCTCGCGGGGAAACTTGCACCTTTGTCACAAACACCCCTGGCACAATTTCCAATAAGTTTTTAATAATAATATGACCGTAATATTTTGCATTTGAAAACATGAGATTTCCGCTTTGAGTTCATGGAGCGCTGTCAAACTGTCCGACTTCTGACCACCGACCTCGTCCTGTTGCAGCGCTGTGATTGTGGTCAAACGGCATTTTAGGGCGGGCCTTAGCCAAAGGTGAAATACGCATAGGTTTCACATTAAGATTAACTGAGTAAAATATAGGCCTACAGAGATTGATATTTGTACATATGCATCTTCAGTGAAATATTTCCGAAATGTGTCAGAATAAGCATTATTTCTATTTTCTGTATTCCTGCTAATAGAATGCTTTTGGACAGAATAACAATTTGTAAATTGTAGGCCTACTTTGAAGTTTATAGCTTCTTTAAGAAGTGAACATTAAGCACTTTTTATTTGAAAGAGGAAATATAAAATATGACTAAAACAATACAGTTTTGTGTTTATTTGATTGCTATTCAAGACACTTTGTAGTCGCCTATATTAACAATATAGTCATTCTTATCAGATAGCCTAATTATTTGTTTTCATTATTTCATCATTTTTGGTTGGTGGTGTGCCGCGAGATTTTTTCAAGGGAAAAAGTGTGCCTTGGCACAAAAAAGGTTGGGAAACACTGGACTAGAGTATGTCCGTTACAAGCAGAACGCAAGTATTCAAACATTCCCATTGGTTGTGGTCACTGACCTCTATACAGTCATTGGCTGTCGCGGCCTGTCACTGAATCGCATCATAGCTCATTAGCATAACATAGCCAGGAGTTCAACTACAAACTGTCGCTCTCGGTGTGCGAATCACCTCTAGTCTCCAGAATCGCTTTTGTCACGTAACGTGTCGCTCACCTCGCTCTTGTCGCGGCCTGTGTATTTGCCCGGTTAGAGTTGAAGTTTATGTTCCATTTAAAAAGAGGATATGTGTAAGACCTAGTTTTAAGTTTATTGTTGACATGCCAAGGAGAGACTTTCATGTTGGGCCGCTGAAAAACTTTCTTTGAAACCTTTGTTTGAACTTTGACCCTTGACACACCTTTTGTTAATTCTGAAGTTCCACATTAAAAAAATCTAATTTCATTTTTAATCTTTGTGTCCTCGCACTCCTTGATCTGTCCCCTGGAGAGCTAAGCCTCTTGTGGAATCACAACACAATAACTCTTCTCCACCTTTTGCACGCTTCTGATCCTGCCAATGGACCAATGGACACACACACACACACACACACACACACACACACACACACACACACACACACACACACACACACACACACACACACACACACACACACACACACACACCTGCCCTCCTCAAACTCCATAGGCCGTTGACCCTGTACACACACACACACACACACACACACACACACAAGCTCATTGCCCAATCTACTGACTGGAAATGGCGTGTGCAAGGAGAACTGGAGGAAGGGAGGAGGGGGGAGAAGAGACGGGAAGAGGGAAGATAATAGTGCCCCCCCGGACTGGAGTGTGGATATATAGGCCTATCAGGCAGATTTGGAGAGATTTGCATGGACAGTCATCACCTAGACCGGATACTACTGCTCTTCAGACAAACCCACTATCGCATACTCACGGATACTGCACAGATATAAGTTACACAGGATCAGGGGCTGGAGGCAAAGTAGATGATACAGAATACAGGTACGTACAGTACACACTATATTTAAAAGTCAGATTCGGGGTTGTACGCAGGCACTGGCCCAGGAACAGAAACGTTTTTTGCGCAGATATCGCACAGGATAGGGTATTATTAGGGTCTAATTCTGTGGAGGCCCCCAAGACATAAAGTGCCCTATTCAACTGCCTTGCCTGTGCCTGTGCCTGCGTCTATGCATAGGGTCATAGGCACAGACCGAGGAACAAACAGTGTTCTGAACAGAGGCTCGGGAACAGACACTGCTCTTTGAGAGAGAGAGAGAGAGAGAGAGATTAGAGAAAAGCCTCCTGCATCTGAAGTAAATTATTCCCTCGCTCCTCATTGGTCAGAGAGCAGAGGTAGAGGAGAGGGAAGAGGGTGAAAAGGAGGGGCCAAAATGTTGTTGTTTTTATTTCAGAAATATCCACATACAGCTTCCCAGACACAGACTCAGGACCAGACAGTACAGTGGCAGAACACCCTTGATTTTTGTTTTTGTTTTGTTGGTTTGTTGTTCATACTAAACCACCTATACTAGTAATACCTATATACAAAAAATGCATTTGTACCCTACTTCACAGCTTTCTGAAGAATCTACTAGAATCTAGAGTAGCCAGATGGAAAGAATTAACTAGGCTACGGTGCGCTCTGTGTTGTTGGTGATATGTCTATTGGATGCTTCTTTCTATATGTTTTACTTTAATATTCATGCCAGTAGGATCAAACGGGCAGAAGATCAGGATGTGTGTGGACCTGGTGGTGGTGTGGTCTGCCCTTGTGGCTCTCTCTCTACCCACTCTCTCAACCGCCGACCCACTGTGAGTAGGCTCAACCTTTTTTATTTAATTTCTTTTTAAATGTAAACAAACCATGCCCCCAACAGAATGGCCTGGATCTCGCAAATGGCTGAACCACAAAATCATTGAGTCAACTCAAAGGTAGTTTGAGCAATACAAGTGCATATTGACATTGGCTGGAACTTTCCTTTGAACTTTGACTTTTCTGTTATGCCACTGATGCCATCTTGCTGATGTCAGTTCCTGACATTGGAAATAGGCACGGTCGCAACCAAGCATAAAAAAGCTTGATCAACACGAGATCTGCATAGTGTAATAAAGGTGGAGTTGAATGCTTGGCAAACAAATTGGACAGTTTTTTCTAACGTGATTTCCCAAGACATACAGATGGTGTAACTTCAATCTGCTCATTACCGTGCCGGGCCGCGGCAGCGTACCGTGATCATTACACCCTGTGGCCATTCGGAATGCGGGGGGCAGTATAGCACTGCTTTTGCAGAGCAGCGTCTGCCTGTGCTTGTAGGCTACGTCTGTCTGTGCTCCCATTGTCCATCCCCCAGTTTTAGTAGTAGTAGAAATACAGTCAGCAAATTGCATGTTTTATTTAGCATTGGGCATTTGATAATAACACAAGTGTGAGCCCTAAACAAGACCACCATGTGAATTTAAACTCGACTTTTTTCTGTCTTGCATTCACCGTCTCCCAATCCGTCCCTAACTTATTTCGGCACTATTCAAGCCAGGAACGGGTATCCTCGGGATACAGAGTTTGCATACCTACTACAATTTGAACCGGTAAAGACAATTAAAACCGAGTCAATCAGACAGGAACACCATTGTAATTAGGCTAAGTGTGTCCCGTGACGCCAGCATGAGAGAGATCAAATTTTAAATTTGGCGACGACATTCTGTCTTCAAAACTGGCATCGGCCGCTTCCAATTTAGGACCATAGGCCTATTCAACCGTTTCCACAACCTCACTGATCACAGTTGCTTCATCTCTAATGCCAGGGCTAAGAATAACGAAAATAGCAAAACAGAGTAGGCTAATAAACCGTAATGGAGAGACTGAGGAGACATGAAATCAAGCGGCGGAGTTCGGACCATTTTTAGTGGACCGATGTCGCTTGCTTTGTGTAGCCCTATCAAGCAAGCCTGTCTGTCTCATTTGTGCGATGAGCACACAAACACAAATTGAACCACTCGTATAGTGTGAGTCAAACAGACATGAACAACATTGTAGCCTAATGAAGTAGTGCCCCGTCATGTCAGCATGAGAGAGGTGATTTTACATTTGTCGACGACATTCCGTCTTTAAAACTGGCGCATGCCGCTTCCCCTATTGCAGGCTATTAACCTGATATACACTGTCGTTACCACAAAAAACAAGGTAGCACAACTTAATACCATTACTAGCCTATATATCTGGTAGCCTAAATAGTAGGTTGAAGACGGGGGTATTATTGGTGCACTGTTTTTCTTTTGCGAAGCAGAGTAATCTGCTTCAGTGTAGCTCATTGTACGTTGATCCCTCCCTCAGTTTTAGGCTACAAGTGGAAAGAGTCAGCCGTAACATTGGGTATTTGATAATAACACAAGCGTGATCCCTAAACAAGACCGCCAGTCGATGGTGTTTTGTTTTCATTATTCTGTCCTGCATTCACCGTCTCAATTCCGCTCCTAACTTATAGGCTAAGTGATTATTTAATTAGGCCTATTATTAATAATTATAATAGTAATAATTATAATAATTATTTAGTTAATTATTTCTGCACTACCTATTCAAGTCAGGAACGGATATCCTCAGGATAGCCTACGGACTAATAGGTTGAAGACGTTTTTTTTGTATTGGTGCTTGTGAACATTTCATCCTTTCAATGCGCTGTTGTGCGCAATCGACGGGATTCCGGTTAACTGGGGATGTGATGCACACATGACAAGACATCTGTTACACCAGGTGTGGCTAATCATCTGTGATTAGGACTGCAAATTCCGTTGCTTCGGTGGAGATGCGAACCAACAGTATGACTGGGGAACTATGACTCCTTCGGAGGCTGGATAACCTGTCGCGCCACGACATGTCACAAAAGGCTGTGCAGTCCCTGCTGTAACCCACCCCCTCCCCCACAGACAAACATTCATGTTCTGAAAAGTTCAACACGTTCTGAAAATTTTAGCCGCTTTGCATTAAGTTTTCGAGCAGACACTTGTCCACGGTGACGCAACATCGAAAGAGAAACGCAGAGACTGTTCACAAATAACTGAATAAAGATTTCATTAAAAAAACACAGCATTTCTATGAAAATGTGCTGGGTGACCACACTGCCTATGTCTATCCAGATGCACGTATAGCAACAATGAGAAAGAGAGGGAGAGACGGGGAGAGAGAGCGATTAGCGCGTATCTCTGTGTGTGTGTGTGTGTGTGTGTGTGTGTGTGTGTGTGTGTGTGTGTGTGTGTGTGTGTGTGTGTGTGTGTCTGTGTCGGGGAACATTTGAAGTGAAAAAACCACCCTCCCCCACTTCAGCATCAGATGTTGGTGGTCTACAAGTCAAGACTATCTTGTAGCCCAGTCATGAAGTTCATAAAGCCATCGGTAGCCTATTAGGCCAAGATATCCAAAAGCCCTCCGCAAATTTCTGCATTGCCTGAGTTCATAGGCTAAAACAACTTTATTTAGGCCTGACTTATTTAGCTTACTTTATTAGCCTTATTTAGGCCTATTATCGTATTTAGGCTTTAACGTGGGCCTATTTTACAAAATAGCGAAAGAAGGAAAAGACACGACAGACAAGTTGAGGCTTACTGATCGTAGCCTATTACAGCAAACCGAACATGCGCTTTATGAACAGACTAGCCTGAGGGCAAACATCTTCTTGGCACTATTGAGATAACCAGGCCATGCCAGGAATTCAACTACCTGGGCACACACTAAAATACTGACAGACTACAATTGCTTGGATCTTCAGTGGGTTTCGTGGGTCCGGGGGGGATGGGTGGTGATGGCACGCTTGATGTATTTTTCCCCACCCCATGCATGCACGCGGATACACAGGGTCGGGACATTCACCCAATGAATGACTGACTGCGGCTAAATATGCCTGTTGCATATCGTAGCCTAATTATTCACACATCACGTCAAGTCACAAATTAGTAGTCTCTTGCAGTTGACCTATGCCAAATTAACGTCTTCCCTGTAAGGCTGCACTAATTCAAACAGGTAGAGGAGTCGGCTGTTATATTTTGATCCTGCTTTAAGTCAATGGGCGAGAGGGACGGATGAAACGGGTGTTTCATTCGTCCCGACAGTGTCTACTGACACTTAAATCCCCTTTGCCTGTAAACCTGACAACTTTGACTTTTCATACTTTCGGATATGTTCAAGTTTTCGAGTAAATCGCAGTGTTTCATTCGTCCCGTGTTTCATTAGTCCCTGCTCTCCCCTACTGCCTAAACTGCAACAGTTTAAATGCGTCCTCTCCAAACAGTGTGTGTGTGTGTGTGTGTGTGTGTGTGTGTGTGTGTGTGTGTGTGTGTGTGTGTGTGTGTGTGTGTGTGTGTGTGTGTGTGTGTGTGTGGGCGAGAGAGGGAGAGAGAGAGCGCGAGGGAGAGAGGCGCTTAATTCCCCACAGAAAGAGCAAGGCGATGTCTCCAAATATTAGACAAATGCATCTTATTTTAGTTAAGTATCAGGGATGTATTTTGCTTACTAGCAACGCCGACCTGATTGGTTCATATTGCTCTGAATGGTCACAGAAGGCTAGGCTATATTTTAATGGGTTTACGCGCGCGAGGTCATCTAACTGTGGTCACAGTCGCCAGGTGCTATTATGAGAGGAAAACTATAGCACGTTGGCAAACATTAAAGTCAGTTTAAGCCATGCATATGATGAACCAGTTTTCTTGTTTGAAAAAACACACTTCCCGGTGCGCAGGGTGCATGCATTTCTGACTGACCCAGATGAAATCGCATGAGGAACTCCATGATTATGAGATGACATTGCATATATTTCCCAGCATATATTTCCCCTCTCTCTCTCTCTCCAAACCCAGTTGTACTTGGACTCACTTTTAACACCGCTGGCCTACCCAGGTGAATCGCAGCACACATTGTTTGCAGTGAGCCGTGCTGTGTGCGAGTGCTGTGTAACTTCACCCCTAATGTACTAGCGAGTGCAGTGTTGTAAATCACGTGGAATAAGTGCAGCGATTACCTGCGTAGCCTACTTAATTATGGAAGTGAGTGTCATTTGGACTGCCTATGGAATCAAGCCTACTGTCACCAAGCTCTTCCTGTCTCCCCAGCCTCGCAATGAATGGACACCTGGCCACCGCTCCTCCGCCTCCTTCGGAACTGATGACTGTGGGGGGGATCTCCAAGGAAATGGACATGGGACTGGGTTTGGAATTTCGGACTTGTATAGGCCTACATTTGGGGTGCCCCGGGACTCTTTTAGATTTCTGTTAGTTAATAAATATTGTTTTAAAACTCAATATTTGTGTCTTGGCGTATTTGTGGTGTACAGTGTACTCTCCAGGGTATTTGGTAACAAGGAGAGGTGTCGCTAGAAAAATGTGTACTTTCTCACCTGCGACAAATAACCCGACAGTTGGTTACACTTAATTTGAGCACGAAAACAGCAATATCAGTCGCTTGCTAATTTTTGCCAATGTGACAACATTAAATTCATTAGGGAAGTGTAGGTTAGGTTATCGCCCCAGCTGTTGGCGATGTGAGATAAATAGCCAACGCTTACACGCTCAAACGAAGCGCTGTTAGGTTACTGCGGTGAGGTGTATTGCACTCTCAGTAATTTTTACCAAACGAAAAAAGTATCCACATTCAGAAAACAAGTCTGAAGTTGCAATATTAGACGTTTCAAATCTTGCGATGCGAGAATCGGTATGGCTTCTGGCTACACTCAGTTTACATTTTGTCAGAGCTTGCACATTAATGGCAATTCATCCGATCATCATTTAAAAAAAAAAAAAAATTCATTACGTTATTTAGGCTATTCTTTTTATGACTCTTCCTACTTCCTGGAGGTGTTCTCACACAATTTATAGGCATGTTGTTATCCGCTGAATCGGTGCGTGCGGGTGAATATGAGCATAATTAATATGCCGTCAACATCGTCTAAAATATTCCATATGGTAATAAATGTTGCCTACCCATTTGCGCTTGAATGTGTATTGTGTGTATGCAAGAGAAAGTGTGTGTGTGTGTGTGTGTGTGTGTGTGTGAGTGTGAGAGAGAGAGAGAGAGAGAGAGAGAGAGAGAGAGAGAGAGAGAGACTATCAGGTGGTAAAGCGTACAGCAAGTGCTCCCAAGTGCCACCCGGCGGTTGTTTGGGTACACTGCAGCTAGGCCCGGTACGTACCGAGGTGGAGGACGTGGCATTACCTCGGTAAAGGGTGTGCATTGTAGGGGGACCGACTGTAAGAAAAATGCTGCCTCCTACTTTGAGCAGCGAGTGAACTGCCTCACAAGCATGTGGGCTACACCTGCAATTCACGTCAGATTGATGAATGCCAATCACAGCAGATTACGTACGGCATGGAGGATCTCTTCTGCCCAGCACTTGTTCTTGTGGTACTGCGTGGCTGCTTGACAAAACTTTTGTTCCTGCTATGGTTTAATGCCATGTGACACAACTGTGGCGCAGAGGTCACTCCCTTATGCTGCGTCGACGGAAATTCTAACCAGGATGCTTCACGCGCACACAGTGCGCATGCTCGCTGCCTAGCAAATTTGTTGCCTGGCTGAAAAAACGCCATCATGAACGACCTTATTGTCGATACCCCCAGAGAGGGTCTATGGGTAGTACAAGAGAGGAATCTCACGACTTTTTCCGGGTGGTACTGTCCACTAAGTGGCGCCATCTAGACAGCGCAGGCTAGCGCCTAGGCGCGCAGAGGCTGTTATCAGAGACGGTCTTATACGAGACGAATCACTCATGAAACCTTCCATAGGAATGAACGAGAGCATTTGGCTACGCGAACATGGCGTTTGCCGGCTTCACTCCCACCTGTCCGGTAACGAGAGCCAATTGCTTGCTGAGCTGCGCTGTCACTTATCCAATCGTCTCAACGCCTTGACGCAAGTGCAAACGTAAACCTTTACGACTGCTCGTACCTAATCGGTTTGTTTGCTGGCGGCCATGTGGTTTGTTTGCCGTCCGTGGAAACTTCATTGTGAATTGGGCAGAGAGCGCAACTCGACCATTAATCACCTTTCTGCGCCCATCCAAAATGCAGGGACAGATATAGCCTAATCACGGAAACAAAACCGGCCGTGTGCATAGGCCTACATGTGCACACCCGTTGTGGTTTTTCTTATGGTTGAAAACAAATAGCGTAAGTAAGAAAAAGCAAAACGGGAGCAAGTCTGCAAGACATTCAACTTTGATCAGTTTAGCTTTTTTTTTTTTCTTAGGCTATATCAGTTTAGGCAACAACATGATATCACAGTTTAAAACACCAATTTTGAGGCAGGCTAGCCTACATCATTAATTTATTCAATAGCCTATTTTTTTATTACTGATGAGCAGGGACGACCATTGTGCTTACTGCTTTGGCTATCAGAAAATAAATCCAGTGTAGAATGGATGCCCGTTTGACAGCCGGCCGGAAGAGGTGAAGTCCACGCAACTTGCTCCCACCTGCCGCAAAACAGAACGTTGTCGTGGAATGTGGCGCATGCGCAGATCAAAAATAGCATAATGAAAAACGCTGTTTTAAAGCGTTACTTTCATGTTTCGGTCATTCTAAGACTGCCATTAAACCCAGTTTTTCATTGTGATTCCAACCATATGAGTTGTGTATCGCTGTGTTGTCCCACTGTCACACAACATTATTTCCCCCATTCATTCTAATATACCCCATCACTGACTAATCTCAAATAGTCAGTTTGAGGCGTAGCCAAGATGGCCGCCGAGTGATGGGACTTATGGGAACAGACTTTGGTGTTATGGAGTGCGTTACAATAGTGACTTTGCCTCCTCCACTTGTGCATGTTTCCTCGTCCCGCCTCCTGGCCCCTCCTCCATGCAGAAAACAATAAAAACAACAACTTTTGAGGGACTGTTTTTCATTCACCATCCCAATTGCAAATGAGAAAACGAGTTTACAATTGAGCTTTTGCAAGATATTGAAATATAATGCTGTTGTCAGTGATGTCATCATGACATATTACTTCCTGGTACGAGGAGACAAGCGCAAGTGGAGGAGGCAAGGTCGCATATTGTAACGCACTCAGAATGAATGGGGTCCCATGTAGCTCAACCACAGATTCTGCCATTGCCTTGGCAGAGATTGTTGTCATCGTTTCATTTTATTTTCCTCAAAGACAGGATAAATGATTCTTTCAAACAGCACTTAGTTTGAATGTTTAAACTCGCTGGATCTTTGTTAAATACGTCTTTATTGTCAATATGAAGTCCGATTTTGGGGTTTTCGGAAAACAGGGAAAAACTAAATTTCCTAGGGCGCGCCAAACACCAGTGGCGGTTCTAGGAAATCTGAGACCCTGGGCAAAGAGCCAGGGTGCGATTTGCCTGGGGGGATGGGGGGGATTGTCCCCCCTTCTGGTTTTTATCTCTGCTGAAAAAATATCCTCGTGAAGGCCTATCAAAATAAACTAACACAAATGTTGACATGACAGGCAACTTGTGACCCTTTTCTGCAGTCTACATTGCACTCACTTTCGAAATTGCCCGACGTGGTGGAAGCTTTGATGTTTACGCGATGTTTACGAGGTCTCGGACTCAACAGCATAGGAAACAACCTACCCAACTAGCCTACTTGGCTAATGCCTATAAACAGGCGCGCAAAAAGGGCGCATTGCATTGCATTGCGCAGCGTCAGTGGGGGAGCAAACAAAGGAAATGTTAAAAAGACATTTGGTTTGAAATAGGCTACTCCCGACTGTTCTGAGTGGCTATGCAAAAAGACGCACCGACAGTAGCATGTTGCGAGAGGCGCCCTGTCCTGATCACTTTCCTCGGGGTTTGTTAGACTGCAGAGGAGGTGCGCGTTGCGCCCTCTCGCTAATTGATGAGGTGCCTATTGGATGCAGAATGCAAATGGCAAAAAAGCAGGTGCTCTAGGAAGGGAGGTGCTTTAAAATGGAGCAGAAAAGTTGAATTAAAGGGACAGTTTGGTCAATTTCAACATGCAGTTGTAATGCTCACACTACCCTGGACTTGTCAGTGCCTGAGATTTTTTCTTCTTCTTCTTCAGCCGTTTCCGAGATCCTGGTCATTGTAATGGGGGCAGCTCTTTGTTTACATTTTAAAAAAAATGTTTTTATTAATTCCCAAAAACATCCAAAAGGTTATAAAACATCAGCAGACAACTAGCAAACAGCAGTACCTTTTGGGAAAATATTTGGAGTTGGCCTATGTTTCATTTTTTAAAAATGTAAACAAACGCTGCCCCCATTAGAATTGCTCATATCTCGGAAAGGGCTGAGCCGAAAAATGTGGCATCACCAGGTACTGACAAGTCAAGGGTAGCGTGAGCAATACAACTGCATGTTGAAATTGACCAAACTGTCCCTTTAACGCACCACAATCAATTTAAAGACCGCAAAAGGCAGGAATACCTACACTGGAACTATAGGCTATATGAAACCAACAGTCATCTGTGTGCAAAAGTGCGTCCTGGCAGGGTGAACCGAACAGAATGCTAAACGCGGCTCGCTGCTTTAGGAAGGGAGATGCTTGAAACGGAGCATAAATGGATTGTAAGGGCACCACAAGCAAATGAAAGACCCCAACAGGTAGGCATGAAAGCTACTTGAATTAAGACTACGATATGAAACCGTCACGTGTGCCCTTACCATCAGGAAAACTGAAATTGTTTAGGCCTATTTCTGTCTGCACGTTAGGCTATGAAACCGTTGTGCCTTAATCGTAAATCTAGGCTACTGTCAAGGCAGACGGAATGGGTGGAGTAGCGCCTGAACATGCAATGAATTTGTATGACCCGACTAAAAGTTTGTAGAAAGTTGCAACGCATGGGGACGACACGTTGAAGTAGCCCCCTCTGCCTACACTAGGTGGGTATTTCTAGGGTTAGTGCGCTTAGAATTGTGAGTGACTGAAGTGTCTTTGGCACACAAAATGTAGGCTACAGAATTCCCCCTTCGCGATTTCAGTGTAACATTTTTGCGCAAGAGATGTCCAACTGCATTACAAAAAAAACCTCTCAATGAAGACGCATTGTCTTAGTGTCCGTGTCCGTGTGAAAACAAACACCCTGCTCCCTTGTTTTTGACTGAATTAAGTGTTATTCATTTGATATCATCCAATATTGAGCTGTTAGTCGTTTTAACCTCATTTTGTGACGTCACGTTTCATGAAAAAAAAAAACATCCCCCCCTCTGTTTTTTTGACAAATCGCACCCTGCATAGAGCAATTGTGAGTTCCCCCTAATCATTTTGGGTCAAAAGGAGGTTTTTGCAGAACTTTATTCCCCTACCACTTCTGCATCATCCTGTCATCCTGTCTGTGTCATTGGTCCACTACAAACAGTACCTCTCTAAGATGTTAATTTATTATCTTTATTTATTTTGAGTGAAGAAGCAAATCAAACATGAAACACCTTCTAAGGAAAACAAAACACTTTAAAATAAATTATTTGATGTAGCACAACAAGAACAGTATACTGCACATTATTTTGATAGTTGTATTATTCTTTTTATTTTTATTCCAATCTTTAATCCTGGAAATGATGAAATATTTTTGTAGAACTTATACAACTAGCATTCTGGTGAATCTCATATATACTAGAGGTGTGTCGTTCACGAACGAACCGGTTCTTTTGAACGGCTCCCAGAAGTGAACGATGGGAATAGGATCACAGCTGGGGGAGCCACTTGACTGTTATTTCGTTCATTTTTCATTCATTTTAAGCACGTGACCTCAACCAAAGTAATCTAATTTGGGGAAAAAACACAATTGTTGGCCTTAAAGAGTGGCAAAAACGGTCTTTAGCAGCAGGAGAATAATCAGTTGTTGTTTGAACAAAATCACCTTGAGGTGAAGTCAAAATATTACACTCCAAACACTGAATAAATAATTTAAAAAGGACCAGTTTTTTTTAACGGCTCTTTGAAAGGAACGAGCTACTATGATCCAAATCCCATCAAAGAGCCATACATCTCATCTCAAATATCTACCAATACATTTTCACAGTTTTATTGTACTTTCTACTCCTTGCATGTAAGTTTTCAATGATGACATTATTTATATTCTCATGCAAAGCAAAGCACTCCGAAATATTGTCATTGCCAGAGCTATTGCCACATTGATAATACATTCATTGCTCATGCCAGGACAGATCCAGCTTGCAGTGTCTCACAGAGAAAGCATTGCAGTTGAGTGGCGTCCAATCTCCATGTTGAGGGTCCATCAGTCATGGAGGAGGATGAAGGGGTGGGGCACTTCTTTGGTCCTTGTACCTCCTCACGAACTGTCTCCTCCTTGTTTATCATCTTTGGTTAACTTCTGCTCTTCTCCATGCTCATAGAACTGCCCCACCCCCCAACCTTGCCCATGACAGAGGTAACCTGGTCATAGAACTGTGCCCCGCCCACTTCAAAACCATGAACGTGGCATTCAGAATATGGTATAGAACCACTACTGGATACTTTCCACATTCAAGTTTGACACACCACTGGATGTGAAAAAAGATACTGTACAAGTGACATCAATTCAAGAGTGTTTAATGTCTGCATTATGAGATTATTAGATAAAGGTGTGAAATAACAGATTGTCATGGGAAGTAGGCTGCAACAGCCTTCTACAAACCTTTGACTACATCAAGTAAAGCACATGGTTAATAATTGCTCAATTTATATTGTATGGCTAAATGTTAAGGCTACAATCTTTGAATGATAATAAGAATATCTCAGACACCAATGGATGAAGTTTTGGCAAAAGGCCATTGTCTTTGAAGAGAGAGAGAGAAACAAACTCTGAACAGATAAACTGCTTCTTCTTGCCCATGTCAAGTTGCTTGCATCAAAAATGGCTAAGTCAAGTTACCCAAGTCATTCACATTGGCAGAACAATTGTGTACAGGGCCCCAGGATGAATAGATAGGGCCCCCATACCACCTGCCATGGTCATAATACGGCCCCTACCCCTGCCACCTGCAGGAGGGCCCTAGGTCTACAGGCAAATGCCCTCCTTGTCCTCCCTATAGCTACGTCCCTGGTCATTCATTTTCTCATAGACAGTGTGTGACTTTATACATACAGATTTTTGACTCTGGTGACTGTTGTGATTGATAAATTACTCTGGTGGAAAGGCAGGATGATGCAGCTGTGGTAGGGGATTATGTTTATGCAAAAATCTCATTTCGACCAAATTCAGATTTAGGCGGTATTGGCAAGCCGACAATATGTTAACTGCTAGTTTGGAGGTATAATTTGCACTGCCATACTCAGAGAACAATTGAAAGTACAAGATAAAGGTTATCAATCATTTAACTGAAGGAGTAGTGTAAAATAAGCGTATTTCCAATAATGGGACAGTATCACTTTAACCAGTGAGATTGACTGAAGTTCTTTGGGTGGTATTGGAGTTTGATCACTATCGTGGACAAGTTAAGAATGAATGGGTTTCAATGCCACAGCCTAAAATAACTTGGTTGGTTCCACAACGGCCAATGGTGCTATTGGGCAGTACTTACTGCTTCTGCTCAATACATGGCTCAAAGTAATATTTTCACAGTAGTTGTCTGTCTTTTCGAAAAGCAGTGGAATACTTTTGCAGAGCGGCCCTAAATTAACAATAATTTCTTACAGTGCAGAATTGGATCCTCATTACATTGTATTGATTGGGTTTGGGGCCTTTGCAGAAGTCTTTGTCCCGGGCCCAGCCAAACCTGTCAGCTGCCCTGCCTCTACAAATAAGAGTGGATACACAAGAGGCCCAGGACTACACTGGTAGTGTCTGTGGATACACCAGAAGCCCGCAGTGGAGGCCCACAGACACGCTGTCAAGCCTCTCCAAGTCACAATAGACAGAATCCTAGACCCACTTAACCTTCGGGCAGTCATGGGTGAGCGGTTAGGGCGTCAGACTTGCATCCCAGAGGTTGCCGGTTCGACTCCCGACCCGCTAGGTTGGTGGGGGGAGTAATCAACCAGTGCTCTCCCCCATCCTCCTCCATGACTGAGGTACCCTGAGCATGGTACCGTCCCACCGCACTGCTCCCCATGGGGCGCCACTGAGGGCTGCCCCCTTGCACGGGTGAGGCATAAATGCAATTTTGTTGTGTGCAGTGTGCAGTGTTCACTTGTGTGCTGTGGAGTGCTGTGTCACAATGACAATGGGAGTTGGAGTTTCCCAATGGGGCTTTCTTTCTTTTTTTTCACTTTGACCTTTCTCTTCTGACACCCCCACCCTGTAGCTTTGTGATCTTGATTCCTAAGAGGTTAAAGGTGGTACCCCAGAGAGGATGTTGATAGTGAAGACGATGTTTTTGGAGGCCCAGGACTATGGTAGTAGTGCCTTTGACATCACACTCAGGGTGCACGTAATGATAATGCATGATTTCTCACTTAGTTAACCTTTGACCTTCTGTTCCCTCCTGTAGATATGTGATGACAGCTCCTAACCTGCTGAGAGTGGGGACAACTGAGCGGGTGTTTGTGGAGGCCCAGGATTACAGGGGTCCATCCCTTGATGTTTTCCTGGAGGCCACATCCTTCCCTGGAAGACAGCAAGTCGGCAGCGCAACTGTGACCCTCACTTCAGAGGAGAAATTTCAGAAAATAGCCAACATCCATGTAAGTAGGGCTGGGAAACTTAATGGTAAAATACATACACAGGCATGCCCAAAAGGCCCCCACCCACGATGGCATTTCGAAAATCAACAATTATTAACATGTTATTAACGTGCAGGATCCAATCAAAGTTGGCAGCAAAGACGCCAAACAGGAAGTGAGCTCATATCTCTGCAACGCCCACTAGTATCACAACCAAAGTTGATGCATATCATCTCCACTATCCCCAGAGGATACATACCAAATCGGCCACTGAGGAGCGGCACAATTAGCAAAATAGTTTTTAGCCCATATCCGCCCCATTTACATTGTGGGCCAATGGCCTTATTGGCCCAGGAACTTAAAGGTTTACTTTGTAATATTTTTAGCAGCTTATTTCCAGAATTCATGCTGCCCATTCAGAAACCTTACCTTTTCCACAAATACTGACCACCAACAACAATTTGTAGTATTCATTATCACTGGAAAAATTGCACTTTAGGGGGGCATAGGGGGCGCTACGATAATAAAAACATATTTTTGTCTTTTCTCGAATGTGGTGTGTGTGTTGTGGTTCTTAACCTGGGGTGCGGATTTTTTTTTGTTTGTTGAGGATGCGACCAAAATTCTCTTTGCGAACATTATAATTAGGCCAAATCAAAACAAAATGAAAACATTATTTGGTCCCCATGTAAAATGATTAAGGTATGGGTTCATGTCTCCAGCAAGAATCATTATAATTAATCACTCAAATCAGTTTTTAGTGTGTATACACATGAAGATGTTTGGATGAGGTTAAGAACCACTGTGTTTGACAATGTGTTGTTGAGGTGTGTGTGTGTGTGTGTGTGTGTGTGTGTGTGTGTGTGTGTGTGTGTGTGTGTATGTGTGTGTGTGTGTGTGTGTGTGTGTGTGTGTGTGTGTGTGTGTGTGTGTGTGTGTGTGTGTGTGTGTGTGTGTGTGTGTGTGTGTTTGCGTGCGTGCGCATGTGTGTGTGCTGAGCATGCATGAAGGGCAATCTAGTTATTTTACGTTATTGTTTTATTATTATTTCAATGAGCACCCCACTGTGTAGTAATAGAAGTGTGTGTGTGTGTGTGTGTGTGTGTGTGTGTGTGTGTGTGTGTGTGTGTGTGTGTGTGTGTGTGTGTGTGTGTGTGTGTGTGTGTGTGTGTGTGTGTGTGTGTGTGTGTGTCTCCTCATAGATTGCCCCTGGCTACTTTGCTGAGAACCCTGCGGTCAAGCATGTGTACTTACGAGCGACTTTCCAACAAGGTGCCAACAAAGTCAGCGAACTGGAGAAGGTGGTCCTGCTGTCATTCCAAAGCGGCTTCATATTCATACAGACCGACAAAACCATTTACACCCCTAAAAACACAGGTGAGGGATCTGCCAACCAGCGGGAGAACTAACACATTTTCGTAGGATTTCAATAATAGTTTTTGGAGACAGAACTGTGTTCTGGGGTCCCTGAACTTTGTGATAAAAAATGTCTCTGTTTGGTTTGCTGAAATGGCGCAAATATGGCCTATTCAGCACTTTTAATAAAAAAAGATCACAAACCTCTGATTTAGTTGTTTTCAGGTATAATTAGTTTTGTTTAGTTTATTGCTTATTTGACAGGGACCAGGGACCAGGGTCTGTGGTCCCTGGGCAGGGAGCTAAAAACAAACACACATTAAAAACATAGACAATACATGCACTACTAGTCTTGTCACTACAAGTCACAAACTGGAGCAGCAACAGCCTAATAAAACATAAAAAAGCATGTACAATCACATTATCACAAGAAGGCAATACACACATAATGATGCACATGCCATATGGCAGTGCTAACTGTAACAAAGCACAATGATCATTGGTCACATTTTTGATTAGCCTTAAGCCATCTTTTTTAGTGATAATTTAAACTGGTTAAAGCTTACACTGTCCCTGATAAAAAACTGGAATTGCATTCCATTTTTCAATTGCACTAACAGAAATGGCTGATTAAAAAAAAAAATTAACAATTATTTTATATATTTTCCCTTTTCTTCATTTTAGTCTTTAGAGACATATTGCTTAAAATAGCGCAGAATACTGGATGTTCTACTGTAACAAATCAAGCAAGCTAAGCCTGCTATGGAAATGAAATTACACTGGTCATCTGCAAAATTTCCACTGACTTTAGACTCCACTGTTGAGAGTAATTTGACTCTCAGAGTGTTGTAAATATGTGGAGTTACAGGTATATCAGGAGTTTACATTTGAATATTAACACCCCCTTTTTTACCGTGTGCATGAAGTTATTTTAGAAAATGAAGGGAAGAAAATACCCGCTTATCAGTATATCTGACTATTTGTAAGTGTTTTAAATTGCACTTAATGTTGCACGTTACGTTGACATTTATCTTATTATTCTCCCTTGTCACTATATAACTTTAAAAGGGAACACTTCCGCTGATGCTTTATCTTCCTTTCTTTCTTACCTCCTTCTTTCTTTCTTTCTTTCTTTCTTTCTTTCTTTCTTTCTTTCTTTCTTTCTTTCTTTCCATACTTCTGTCCAGTCCTCTATCGTGTTTTTGCCCTCAGTCCAGAATTCAAGCCAACACGGTCTAGCGTACAAGTGGACATACTGGTTTGTTTTTCATGTTCATTTATATGAATAAAAAACATGATTAATATACAAATACAGGATTATTATCTATCTTATACATAAAAAATGTCTGTAACACTTTAGAAAACTCTTTTGAAAGCTTTATTAACACTTAGCAAATCGTGTTTCCACACTTATTAAATAAAAACTGATATAAATAAGAATTTACAAACATTTGTAAATGAGTATGGAATAATGTGATATTATTGGTAAATCTGTACACAAAGTTGTGTTGTATTAAATTTGGTGTCCTAGACGAGCATCCACTTTACTTTTTGGTGCATAATGCATAGTGCTGTATTTGATTTTGTACAGTTGATCTAGTACCTACATGAATAAAGAGTGCCCATGTCTAGTCATTGTCAATATAACGTTTAATGTTTTATTTTTCTTGCCCCTCTAATTCTGTGGGACTTAAGGGTTGGCAGGAAGAGCACTGGCTAACAGACCTAGACTACAGTATGGTTGTGAAAGGGGATGCACTGAAAAATAGCATGGCACGAGCCATGTTAGCCGGGCCTTGGTTGCAATACATTGGCATGAAGGGCTTGCTATGGTAAAGTAATGGAACATCTGTCTTGTCTGCCTGAATAGTGCCTGTGTTCTGCCAGATTTTCCTGCATTGTAATTTTTTAACTACGTAGGACGTTCTGTCAGACATGTCTGTCAATCTGTTCTACATCGCCAAAGTCATAGACGTCAGACATGTCTGTTCAACAACTTTTCCTGATTTTTCAGAAAATGCCCTTCTTCTTACATGCTTCCGCAACTGTCGAAACCCAAACATAAACGTCAGAATGTGCTTATAGCCACCATGTTAATGTAGGACATCCTGACGATTCAAGTCAAGTCAAGTCAAGTCAAGTTGGTTTTATTGTCATACAAAGAATTTGAAATTACGTTTCTTGCTTTCCCATGCAGACATAGACTAATCTAGGTAAGGACATAGACAGTACTCATACATGGACATAAGACAGTATGGACGTAGACAGTGCTCATACAGACATTTAAAGTGCAAGACTGGACAACAGAAGACTTGTAGAGAACATACATTAAGAGGAGGTATTTTGTTGTGCTTTTTCTAAAAGTCCTTTATAGCGTTCTGACATAGTAATAGTAGCATTTGAAGAAAAATAAATATTAAAATAGGTCTATCAAGTACACCAGCAGCAGTGTGTGTGTGTGTGTGTGTGTGTGTGTGTGTGTGTGTGTGTGTGTGTGTGTGTGTGTGTGTGTGTGTGTGTGTGTGTGTGTGTGTGTGTGTGTGTGTGTGTGTGTGTGTGTGTGTGTGTTTAGTGCAGGTAGAAAGTGTGGTGTGCGTCTGGGTGTGTGTGTGTGTCTGTGTGTGTGTCTGTGTGTGTGTGTGTGTGTGTGTGTGTGTGTGTGTGTGTGTGTGTGTGTGTGTGTGTGGTGTGTGTGTGTGTGTGTGTGTGTGTGTGTGTGTGTTTGTGTGTGTGTGTGTGTGTGTGTGTGTGTGAGTATGAGTTGTGTGTCAGTGTGTGTATGTTTGGGTTTAGTGCAGAAAGTGCGGTGTGCTTGTGTGTGTGTGTGTGTGTGTGTGTGTGTGGTGTGTGTGTGTGTGTGTGTGTGTGTGTGTGTGTGTGTGTGTGTGTGTGTGTGCATGTGCATGTTTTGAGTTAGTGCAGGTTGAAAGTTCAGTCACAGATGTAGTAGTGCAGGTGGAATGTTCAGTCGCAGATATGGTGGTGGGGATGAGGGAGGGGGGGGTTGTCAGTGGCCTGGCTGGCTAGAGGCTGACAGTGGAGGGAGAGTGGGTTGAGTGTTCAGTATCTTGATTGCTTGATGCATCGTGCTGCTTGCAAGCCTGGTGGTACGGGAAAGGAGGCGCCTGTACCTCTTTCCAGAGGGCAGGAGGCTGAACAGTTTGTGTGCAGGGTGGCTTGTGTCTTTGATGATCATCAGTGCTTTCCGGGTGAGGCGTGCGGTGTAAATGTCCTGCAGGGAGGGGAGTGGTACTCCAATGATCTTCTTCGCTGTGTTCACAACACGCTCGAGTGTCTTCCTGTTTTTCTCCGTGCAGCTTCCTCCCCACACTGTGATGCAGCTGGACACGACGCTCTCTATGGTTCCTCTGTAGAATGTTGTCATGATGGAGGGTGTAGCACTTGCCTTCTTTAGTTTGCGCAAGAAGTAGAGACGCTGATGGGCTTTCTTCGCCAGTGATGTAGTGTTGGTGGTCCAAGAGAGGTCGTCACTGATGTGCACTCCAAGGAACTTGGTGCTGCTCACTCTCTCCACAGCATCACCGTTGATGGTCAGTGGTGGCAGTTGTTTTTGGACCCTCTGAAAGTTGACAACAATCTCCTTGGTCTTGTTGACATTCAGCAGGAGGTTGTTGTCTTTGCACCATCTGGCCAGCAGGTCTACTTCTTCTATGTAGTGAGTCTCATCGCGACAGGCTATGCTTGTTCTGATGCTTGCAGAAGAGGCTACTGACTTACTTCATCTTGTATTTGTGCATTCTTTACCCAAAATGTTGAAAGGTAACAGATAAATACCATTGCATGCATTCCCCATTCAATACTTGTGTTTTGTTTTTAACCAAAGTACTCTGTTTATCCGCTTGTACTGCACACAGCTGATGTAGGATAAAATTCCGGTAAATTACGTAAAATGACGTTCCATGCTCTGGGCATGCGCAGAGGGGCATTGTGGGATGAAATTACATGTAGGATAAATTTACAGAACACCGGCCGTGTCCACATCCTGTGGTTTCATGTAATTTTCCCTACGGAGGCCAAATTCCAGGCCTGCTACGGATGTCTGTCTTCTATGTTAACATTGTATTCCTTATTCATTTACAAACGTGGGTAAAATTGTCTTAAGGAATGTTTTATTAAGTGTTAATAAAGCTTTAAAATGACTGGTATTCTAAAGCATTATAAATGTATAAATGTAGTATATGATGTAATCACTGCTGTCCTCTGTGATATTGTATTTTTCTTTCATGTTCTTTAGTTGTGTTGCTTTGCATAAAAGTGTGTGCTAACTTACGTAATAATAAGTCATAATGCAATATAATGTAATGTAACCACTTTTGTCTTCTGCCAAGTAGAATGCCCATGGGATTATGATGAGAGAGCCTACAGTTGTTTCTCCAGACAACGGGGTAATAACTGGCGACTTCAAGATTCCAGAGCTTGTAAGGTGAGAGCAGTCTGACACAACAGCCTTGACAAGTCGTCGAGGTCGGGTGAGATGCATGCCGAAACCGTGGATTTATGGCTCTGAAGACTTATACTTATATGTCAGTGATAGTACCTCGGTGGGTGCCATTGTGCAAGATGAATCCTCTTGATTACGAAAATTATGTGTAGTTCGCTAACTATGCTAATTAGTCTGCTAGTTAGCTGATTAGTGTTAGCTACATGTACTTTGCCATTGCCAATAGCTAACCATTGAAGAACTGATAGCGGGAAAATAGTTTGTTTTGCCAACTCCAAACAACTGGATAGGAAATTATTCCATATTTTGCAGATTGTGGTCCATAAAAATCTTATCATTAAGTATTCCAATGCTCTGGTGCATTGCCTCCCGTGGGCAGTCATGGGTAAGCTGTTAGGGCGTCAGACTTGTAGCCCAAAGGTTTCCGGTTCTACTCCTGACCCGTCAGATTGGTGGGGGGGAGTAATCAACCCAGAGCCTGGTACCGTCCCGCCGCACTGCGCCCTTGGGGCGCCATTGAGGGCTGCCCCCTTGTTGCAGCCCTATCCCTTACCCAGTGCCATAGGTTATTGTGTTTTCCACTCTTGCGGCAGCTAGGTGCGATACTAGATGACTACTCCTTTCTTGGAATCAATGGCTCAAGTGAGATCGCAGTCATTTTTACCTAATATTATACATGTGTAGTTGCGATCAATCTCTGAGTGTTCATATCTATGCTAGCTGGTACATACGATTCCATTGTATATGCTAGCTTGGAGGTAGAATTCGATCAGAGAATGACCGCAAGAACAGGAGAAAGATAAAAAATGAGAAAGGGTAAAATTAGCGTATTTCCAGAAAGTTTGTGGTTTTGTTTTAAGTTCTCCACTCTTCCTTTTTGCAGCTATGGCACGTGGTCCATTGTGGCCAGATTCACCCAGACCCCAAAGAAAAACTTCACTGCTGAGTTTGAAGTGAAAGAGTATGGTGAGTGTGTGTGTGTTTGTGTGTGTGTGTGTGTGTGTGTGTGTGTGTGTGTGTGTGTGTGTGTGTGTGTGTGTGTGTGTGTGTGTGTGTGTGTGTGTGTGTGTGTGTGTGTGTGTGTGTGTGTGTGTGTGTGTGTGTGTGTGTGTGTGTGTGTGTGTGTGTGTGTGTGCGTGCGTGCGTGCATGCATGCGTGCACTATCCATCTATCTATTTATCCATCTATCTATCTATCTATCTATCTATCTATCTATCTATCTATCTATCTATCTATCTATCTATCTATCTATCTATCTATCAGGGCTGTAACGATACACTCAACTCTAGATTCAGTTTGTATCGCAATCTTTGACCTACGGTTCGATACACCCCACAATTTCTCAGTTGCCAACATTATAAAATAATATTATAAATAAAAACTATGACCGAGTAGAGGTAGAACAGGTTACAAGAGGATACTAATAATTTTGAAAAAGTTTAAATATAATAATGATCATAATTTGAAGCTTGGAAGCACTATAACTTGCATGTTATGTGATTGTTTTCTTGACTGATGGGTAACAAAACTTTGAAAGGGCGTGTCACGATACTGCCTCCTTGTATCGCGATACAGTATCGTGACTCTGTGTATCACGATTTCTCGGTTCGATACAATATCGTTACAGCCCTACTATCTATCTATCTATCTATCTATCTATCTATCTATCTATCTATCTATCTATCTATCTATCTATCTATCTATCTATCTATCTATCTATCTATCTATCTATCGATCGGTCTGTCTGTCTGTCTGTCTGTCTGTCTGTCTGTCTGTCTGTCTGTCTGTCTGTCTGTCTGTCTGTCTGTCTGTCTGTCTGTCTGTCTATCTATCTATCTATCTTTTTGATGATTTGTTTTTTATTGATGTATTTGTTTGTTGGTTTGTTTTAGTTCTGCCAACCTTTGAGATTTCTCTGACCCCGGTGAAAACGTTCTACTATGTGAATGATCCCGACCTGAAGGTTGCCATTTCCGCTTGGTAAGAACAACATTTGTCAAATGGGATTGATTATTTGTTAAGACTTTAGATTAGGTTTCACATGTTAGCCAAAAATACATGCCCTCATATATATGGTATGACATCACATTGATTTTTGAAAGTTTGGCTAAAAGCAATCACACTCATAAAAGGGCTAATGTTGATGAAAATCCATTACAGTTGAACAAAGGAAGGGTGATGATAAAGGGTCTGTTGCACAAATGTATATTTACAAATGGTTCAAGGTAACACTTTATAATAAGTACCCCTTTTTAAGCATGAGTTAAGCCTTAGTTAACCCTTTTTAAACATTAGTTAACCCTTAGTGAATCATGAGTTAGTCATTATGTATGTATTATTTCTCATTTCTTAATCATGAACTACTACCGTTAGTAAATTATTTGTGTTTGCTGATGTAACTGTTCGTTAAGTAAAGTTAAGCCTTAGTCAAGCTTTATTTTAACAATAGTTAACCCTTAGTGAATCACAAGTTAGTCTATTTCTTGGTAATTATTACATACTGTTAATTAATGATTCGTTTATGGTGATTGAACTTTCTGCTAATCATTAGTAAACCATCATTAAAATGTCAGATTACCCTCCTTTATTTCTGAAAAAAAAAAACCATTATCTCTTTGTTATCTCCTACCACCTAACAATTAGCAAGTACTATTAGGCATGTATGGTAATGGTTTGTAAACTCTTGCTTTAGCATCAGTGAAATCTTATTTAATTCTGTTGTGATGGTTAGTGTGTGATGACTGGTAACATGGCAAACAGTAAGTTGAGGCTCATGTGACTGCCCCTCATGGATGTTTCTGGACATTAACAAATGACTTGTTAAGCATTACTTAAGTATATCAGGGGAACTGTTCTAAAGTGAAAAACTGTTAAGGCTTTACAACACATTAACAAATGACTTGTTAAACATTGCTTATGGATTATCAAGGAGTTACAACTCATTGCTTGAGGCGGTGATAGCTCAGATGGTAGAGGAGCCGTTCAGCAACCCAAAGATTTCAGGTTCGAGTCCCACTCAGCCTGTCTCCATCGTTGTGTCCTTGAGCAAGACACTTAACCCCAAGTTTCTCCTGGTGGCAGGGTGGTACCCTGCGTGGCAGCCACGGTCACCGCTGTGTGAATGTGAGGCATACACATACACATAGTCCATTTACCATTACTTAAGCATATCTGGGGAACTGTTCTAAAGTGAAAACCTGTTAAGGCTTTACAACACATTAACAAATGACTTGTTAAGCATTGCTTAAGCATTAGCAAGGATTTATAATCCATTACTTAAGTATATATGGGGAACTGTTCTAAAGTGAAAACCTGTTAAGGCTTTACAACACATTAACAAATGACTTGTTAAGCATTGCTTATGGATTATCAAGGAATTACAACTCATTGCTTGAGGCGGTGGTAGCTCAGATGGTAGAGGAGCCATTTAGCAACCCAAAGATTTCAGGTTCGAGCCCCGCTCGGCCTGTCTCCATCGTTGTGTCCTTGAGCAAGATACTTAACCCCAAGTTTCCCCTGGTGGCAGAGTGGTACCTTGCGTGGCAGCCTCGGTCACCGCTGTGTGAATTTGAGGGTGAATGTGAGGCATACACATAGTCCATTTACCATTACTTAAGCATATCTGGGGAACTGTTCTAAAGTGAAAACCTGTTAAGGCTTTACAACACATTAACAAATGACTTGTTAAGCATTGCTTAAGCATTATCAAGGATTTATAACCCATTACTTAAGTATATCTGGGGAACTGTTCTAAAGTGAAAACCTGTTAAGGCTTTACAACACATTAACAGATGACTTGTTAAGCATTGCTTATGGATTATCAAGGAGTTACAACACTTTATTATCAAGTCATTTGTTAATGTCCAGAAACATCCATGAGGGGCAGTCACATGAGCCTCAACTTACTGTTTGCCATGTTACCAGTCATCACACACTAACCATCACAAAAGGGTTAATTAAGATTTCACTGATGCTAAAGCAAGAGTTTACAAACCATTACCATACATGCCTAATAGTACTTGTTAATGGTTAGGTGGTAGGAGACAACAAAGAGATAATGTTTTTTTTTTTCAGAAATAAAGGAGGGTTATCTGAAGAAATACATAATGACTAACTTGTGATTCACTAAGGGTTAACTAATGTTAAAATAAGGCTTGACTAAGGCTTAACTTTGCTTAGCGAACAGTTACATCAGCACACACAAACCATTTACTAACATTAGTAGTTAATGATTAAGAAATGAGAAATAATACTTACATAATGACTAACTCGTGATTCACTAAGGGTTAACTAATGTTAAAATAAGGCTTAACTAAGGCTTAACTTATGCTTAAAAAGGGGTACTTATTATAAAGTGTTACCAGGTTCAATTCTAATTTTATGATATTTCATTACTGTGCATGTGCCCACCCCCTGTGAAATCTGCTTTCCTAAGTTTATTATTTTCTCTTAAATTTGTCCATTGGTTTGGACACTGCTACTGTCTCAACCATAACATGTCACCACCGTCATTTTGTATAATAATATTACTGTGTATCAATGTGAATCTCAGCTTTCCTCAAGTCAAATCCTTATACAGTATATGCATGTTTCCATTCCGAAGTTAGGTCACGCTAAGCGAAGCTTAGTTTAACTAAAAATAGCCGTTTTTTCCCCCCTCGAAAGGAGTTACATAGCCTATGTGCTGATTGATTCTCTGAGTTCGAATTGAGGATCTAGATGTATTTTTATTTTTACATCCCAAGAAGAAATCCAGGCGCTTCCGAGTAAAGTATTTGAATGAAAATACACATGGATCAGTATTCATTTTTACAGCCATATCTTCTGAAGTGCTACTATTAATGTCTCATGACAGGCATTTGTCCTTCTGTGTAGAAAAAAATAAATAGATACACTCACTGAAAGCTGCTTCCACACATGCTGTGCCATTTGTCAATCCAAACTACTATTGTCACAACTTTTGAAAACTAATGACAGCAAAACTCCATGTCCTTCTGTATGTCCACCAGTTGGAAAACGGTACTAAGACCGCTTGCTTTGATTAGGCTGCTCCATGATCAGGAAGTGCATGAGTTGATACGCTGTAATAGCACTTAAATACTTTGTTGTGATAAAATGCCCAGATGAGTTTTGACTCTGTAGTTGTTTTCATGATGTATGTCAGTTCTGCTCACCACAGAGTTACAAAAATCACACAGAAGATGCAGGAGAATGTCAATACATGGGAGTTGAAAAGAAAATAATTTCATTGGAGTCAATGTGTTTTAAAAAAAATCATCAAAATGACATACTCTTCCTTTCAATAGTCTGTATATCAGAAAATTGATACTTTTATTTAGTGGGATTTAAGAAAAGTTAAGATAGCTAGATGAGGACTTTTACTTGAGTGCTTGAGTATTATTGTGTGCTATGTTTTTTTCTATCTCTGCTAAAATAATGACATACTATACTTTTAAGGTATCTGTATGGCAAAGAGGTTACAGGAGTTGGATTCGTGATGTTCGGGGTCATCCACAATGGTGAAAAAAGGACTCTCCCACAGTCATTGCAACGAGTAGATGTGAGACACATGCATGCACACGCACACGCACGCACACACACACACACACACTGCAATTAGATGTGACCTACAGTGTCTCATCCCAGCACGTCATTATCTGACTACCTTTGACCAGACTACCATTTTTGACATCTATGTCTGCTACCACCAAGTGGTGATTCTTTTTCTCCACCATTTATTTTATTTTTGTGCCCCCTTCATGTGTTTGCTATTTTCAACCTGATTGCAGCACTTATCAGAACCATAGAGGAGGAGAGTTGCGCCAATGGAGGACCAGGAAATAAATTGCAGCCCCGCCTTTCAACGAGATCGAGGTCGTGCCTAAAGCGGCTGCCTCTCCATAGACTCAACATAGAACCACCACATAAAAGCCAAAAATATAGGACTAACGAACTAGACTGCGGGGTAATCTCCACAAATATGTAAACTATCAACTGTCTCGGTAATGATAATCACAACAGTTTTACCATCTGTGATGTTTATCTGAAGTTATTACTACGAACAGCAAGTCTTGTCATATTCCCTGCATTGCATTGCAGTGCATTTGCTGTGTGCTACGCCCACTTCTAGGAACTAACATTCGCAATGCTGAGCAGTTCTGAGACGCCAAACAGCTAATTTTGCTAATGCTAAAGTGGGCCCTAGCACACAGTGGAGATTGCCCGACTCTGTTTCTATATGGCTCTGGCACTGATTATTGATTCCACATGCGCCTGGAGGCGGTGCTGTATAAGAAAACTAGCTGTGCCTAGACCAAAACAATCCCTAACCCTAACCTGTCAGGAAGAAATGTTTTTTTTTTTAGAAAAGATATTTGAAATTAGAAAAATCCTGAGAAAACACAAGACTGTGGAAACATAGAGCTGTGGGAGCATAGAGAGAGCACTTCTGTGTGCCCATCACGGAAAATAATTCCGTGTCCAGGAGCACGGAATTTTGGCAAAATCCGTGCTCCTGGACACAGATTTTGTGTCCTTAACATCCGTGTCCAGGAGCACGGAATTTTTGGAGATCATGTTGCACACACACAGACCTGTGTGTGGGCTACTATCTATTGCTGTAACAGATTTACCACGTCATGTATATTAACTTGCTTTAACATCTCTGATTGCTGCTCTTGTTTGTTGTTTGTGGGCAGATCCAGCAAGGAAATGGGGAGGCCACTCTGAAACGAGAGCACATAATAGACGTCTTCCCCAACATGGCCGACATTGTGAAGTCTTCCATCTATGTGCATGTCAGTGTGCTGACAGACACAGGTGTGTGTGTGTGTGTGTGTGTGTGTGTGTGTGTGTGAGAGAGTGAGAGACAGTTTGTATTTGCATACATGTGTTTGAGAAAGAGTTTGTGTGTGTGTGTGTGTGTGTGTGTGTGTGTGTGTGTGTGTGTGTGTGTGTGTGTGTGTGTGTGTGTGTGTGTGTGTGTGTGTGTGTGTGTGTGTGAGTGTGAGTGAGTGAGTGAGTGAGTGAGTGTGTGTGTGTGAGAGAGAGAGATGGAAAGCCTACCTGCTTTAGTTGCTCGTCGTGATTGTTGTGGAGAATAGCTCTGATCTCGATCTGTGATCTGAGTTTTGTGTGTATGGGAGAGAGAGTGAATTTGTGTTTGCGTACATGTGTTTGAGAGAGAGTTTGTGTGTGTGTGTGTGTGTGTGTGTGTGTGTGTGTGTGTGTGTGTGTGTGTGTGTGTGTGTGTGTGTGTGTGTGTGTGTGTGTGTGTGTGTGTGTGTGTGTGTGTGGGAGAGAGTTTGTGTTTGCGTACATGTGTTTGAGAGAGACGTTGTGTGTATGTGTGTGTAAGAGAAAGAAAGAAAGAGAGACAGGGATTTGATTGTGTGTGTGTGTGTGTGTGCGTGTGCGTGTGCGTGTGCCGGTGTTTGTGTGTGTGTGTGTGTGCGTGTGTGCGTTTTGACGGGCAACTCATTTTTTCTAACTCATTTTTTTGAGTTAGAAAAGTTTACTCTGGAGATATTAACCCATTTCTTACTGTGTACAGGCAGTGAGATGGTGGAGGCAGAGAGAAGAGGCATTCTGATCGTCACATCCCCTTACACCATCCATTTCAAGAGGACCCCCAAGTACTTCAAGCCAGGAATGCCCTTTGACGTCACAGTGAGCTACATATTTGCACTTCCTCAAGACATAAAGGACCCAAAACATTAGGTTAGGCTAGGTTAGGTTAGGTTACTTTATTAGTCTCCACCAGGGAAAAATTTGTCTCGCAGATAGGGGGGTTGCAGCAGTACAAAAATCCACAAAAGGATAACATCAACAAAAACAAAACACGTAAAAGTACTTGGAAATAAGAAAATACGAGGATAGACAAGACAAAGGCTCAGACACATTGGATGTTCTCATCCACTGACCCTGCCCCATCCAGTCCATGTGTGTTTAATTGACTGGGGAATAAAAGAGTGTCACTGGGTACTGGCAAGTCAAGGGTAGTGTGAACAATACAACACCATATTGAAATTGGCAGAAGTGGTCCTTTACCTAGGATACATTTAAGAAAATGTATGAGAAAGTCCCTGTTAAAGATTTTTGTGATTGTCAATTTGTGTGCAGATTGTGCATGTTGAGGTATTGAAAAGCAACTCAATGCTTCAGAAACATTGGTTTATCTATAAGCAAATATGTTGTCTTCAAAAGGACTAACCTCATATCTTCCCCATGGGCAAGAACACCTTTTCAGAGCTGTAGTCTCTGTTTTCTACATAAAGAAGTCAGCACATTCAAATGGCCACATATTCATCAAATATTACCAGATTCTCAATTGTAAAGCTTAGAATCAATATTTATCCAGGATTGCTACATCCGCTCTTTTTTCCCTAGCTGTTCATCAGCAATCCTGATGGTTCTCCAGCAGAGCGCATCCCAGTTGTGGTGACTGCAGAGGGACCGCCTACAGAGACAATGAGTTCAAATAGTGGCATCGCTAAACTCAGCGTTAACACCAGGCTTGGCATTTCTTCTTTTAAAATCACGGTAAGCACTTTCTCACGTTCCCAAATGTTCTTTTTTTATTTTTTTTTTATTTTTATTTTTTTCCTCAAAAACATTTCTTCACTGACCGACTAGGATTAGGGAATGTTTTTGTGTGGGCACAGCTTAGCATTCTTTCGTTAAGGGTTGTTTACCAAGAGATTTGGTATTGAGAGAGTGGAAAATGTATTGTGCCCCATTGCAAGCATTGTCACTTTTGCAATCATACACTTAACTAAGTGCTGTTGGAACATATTAAGGCACTATCAATTTCATTCTGTACTTTCAATCGTTCTCTGAGTATGGCAGTGCAAATTTTACCTCTAAGCTAGCAGGTAACATTGAATCCTATGAGACCCGCAGGAAGTACAGGAAAAAGGTAAAACTCGATCATTTAATTTAAGGGGAGGTGTAATATGAGCTTATTTCCAAAAATGGTACTGTATCACTTTCAGCATGGACATTCAAAGTGATTCAACACAGAAGGACATGTACAATACAGTATTGAAAAAACCAATGAATAACTAGTACAAAAATGCAAATTAAAAAATTAATACATGAATTAAATTGTAACCCAACTAATCAAACTTTCCTACAGGCAGAAACCAAGGCACCTGGGCTCACAGCTGATAGACAAGCTTTGCAAACCATGACAGCGCACGCATACAAACCCAAGGCTGGATCTCAGAACTACCTTCACATCGATACAAACGCTGTCCAACTGACGATTGGAGATCAGCTGAAAATCAACCTCAATCCCAAGGGTTCCAGCATCAATGTCGACGCAACTTACTTGGTATGTGGAGTATATTATAGTAAGATCTATCTATCTATCTATCTATCTATCTATCTATCTATCTATCTATCTATCTATCTATCTATCTATCTATCTATCTATCTATCTATCTATCTATCTATCTATCTATCTATCTATCTATCTATCGATCGATCGATCGCGCTCTCTCTATCCATCCATCCATCCATCCATCCATCCATCGATCTATCGATCTATCAATCTAATGGGATCCACCTTCTCAAAGGATTTCAAAAGTTCTCTTTGTCCAGGTCTTGAGCAAAGGGCAAATAGTGAAGGCCAAACGGATACAGATTCAAGGCCAGAACCTTCTGTCAGACTACATAACAGTGACCAAGGACATGGTGCCCTCCTTCCGCATTGTGGCCTACTTCCATGTGGGCTCTGAGGTGGTGTCAGACTCAGTCTGGGTGGATGTCAAGGATACCTGCATGGGGGAGGTGAGAATTGCTGGTGGAACAACAACATGTGAATTAGAAGTATACATACCAGGGCTCGACATTAACTATGTATATTGGGAAGGTGTGTATGATTAAAGGGGTATGCCACTATTTTGGGGCTTGATACAGTTCAAATCGTTGGCCAGGGTTTATAAAGGTGGTAAAGTGTCTTATTTTTCATGTAAGTTGTTGTCTTACTTTAAGACAAGTTAAAAGAGGGAGCATGTCGATAAGCTAGTGAAAGTCAATGGATCCGTGTAGCATGCTACAATGCTACACGAATCCATTGACTTTCACTAGCTTAGCAACATATTCCCTCTTTTAACTTGTCTTAAAGCAAGACAACGCTTAACATGAAAAATAAGACACTTTACCACCATTATAAACCCTGGCCAACGATTTGAACTGTATCAAGCCCCAAAATAGGTATCCCTGTTCATCCTTGTCACCTGTTTACCATTGATTTACAATGACTTTCCGAGCACAGGTCTACCTACTGGCACCCTTAAAGTTTAAGTAAATAAAAGGAAATCTCTCAAGACAACAAATTACAAGGTCAATCATGATTTTAGCACAGATAGTTTCTGGTTGATACAAAGTGCCAAAATGATCAACAATGTTAAAACATAAACTATGACCACTACACATTGGGACCAGGTGTTTAATCCATCAACTTCAACAAAAAAAGTGCTACCAAGTGGGGGCGCATTACAAATATTTCGGTCCTCAGACCTTCATCAGTGCAAACTGACATTGTTTGCACTGATGAAGGTCGGAGGACCGAAACGTTTGTAATGCCATGTCCACCCTAGTGTTTTTTGTAGCTCTCTTGAAGTAGAAAGACAAAACTCCCTTAATCAGAGCCAACTTAAGGCAATTTTTCTTCTTCTTCTTCTTTTTCTTCTTCTTCTTCTTCTTCTTCTTCTTCTTCTTCTTCTTCTTCTTCTTCTTCTTCTTCTTCTTCTTCTTCTTCACTGTTTCTTTCTTTAGTTGAAAGTGGAGCCCTCCCATCCCAAAGCAGTTTACTCTCCCCGTCAGTCATTCAATCTGAAGATCACTGGAGACCCAGGGGCCAGAGTGGGACTGGTGGCTGTGGATAAAGGCGTCTATGTCCTCAACAACAAGCACAGACTCACCCAGACCAAGGTAGGCACATCATTTCCTGCTATGACAGTGGCGTCAAACACATTTCGGTCCAGGCCATACAGCGAATTGCATCTTGAGTGGGCAAAATTGTTTTCAAGTATTGAAAACCTGAAATCTCAGACATCTGCTGTAACTCTGTAGTGGGCTAGAGATTTTTGTATCTCTACAACTCTGCAGGACAGATTGAACAGGCTCCCATGCCTTATGTTTGACTGTGACTCCTCTGTACTAGGAGCAAAAGTCTCAGCATGGTTTATACCCAATTTCCAGATATTTGTTTTAATATTGTCTGACCACATACTATTTAATACGTGGATAAAGGGACCTACGTCCTCAACGACAAACACAGACTCACAGAAAAGAAGGTATGCAGGTTTTGTTCTTATATACTACATAGGTACATGTGCTAAAAAAAATACTCCCATCATAGTCAGCCAGCCACCAGCAGCTAAGGTGCTTAAATAAACTTTAGATTTTTTGTTAAAAGGTGGTAACCATGCCAAAAGTTATCAGTACGGAGTAAGGTTTCAGAATCACCTGGTTGCCGACATGGAACTTGACCTTTAAGGTCAAATCTGAAGGTCAAAAGGTCAAACACGGTCAAATAACAGTGTTATTTAGTTAAAAATGGCAAAGTTGTTAAAAGTGGGCAACCATGCCAGAAGTCATCAGCATGGACTAAGGATTCAGAATCAACTTGTTGCAACACTGAGCTTGACCTTTAGGGTCAAATTTGAAGGCCAAAAGGTCAAAAACATGATATTTTCTTGCTAGGCTTTTTTTTGGGAACTGTATATTCATGGAATTATTTTTCAAAAGTTGGCAACCATGCCATAAGTTATCAACATGGTCTAAGGTTTCAGAATCACCTGGTTCAAAGTAATTTAAATCCAAACTATTTCTTTGTTTTAATTTTTTAAATAAATGTAGGCCTAGACTTGCATGATGGCTAGAACAATGTTATGTAGCCTAGGCCTATCAAAGGGTAAAAATCTTTACATTATGGAACTTTATGCCTCATTGTGAAGCTGTGGTATACCAAGTCCAATGCCATTTATTTTTTCTCTCTTGAAAAAATCACTTCTAGTTGCAGTGTCAATGTCAACAAGTTGCTTACATTGTGAACAGTATGACAGAAAGCACCAGTACACCTCCAGTCAGTGATAAACCTACTACTTTAACCATGTTTTAATATAACACAATACCAGTGGCCAGACATTTGTCTTTAGGACGGACCGTCCATCTTTTCAGTGCATTGTCCGATGTCCGGCACAGCATTAAGCCAGACACCTGGTTGATTAAAATTCTTTAAAATGCATGAAATAGCAAAGAAACACAATTTTCTTGGGGGAGAACCCCCAACCCCCCGTCCAAAATATGTCAGTCTTTTCACTGTCGCAGAATGGTCACCCTAAAAAATGTCAACAAAACATCATCAAATGTAATTATGAACTACTTTAAAATTAATGCAAAATTCACCAAAGTGCAAAACAGCTATTTAATCCCGTCCTGCTATCACTTGTGGCTTGATGCTAATGCTGCCCATTTAGTTCCAGTGATTATGCTAAGCTATGCTAATAATTCTGATACAATAAAGATCCAATAAGAGTACTGAAAATACTGAGAAGAACATGATATGCACATTAAGGATAACTTTAAGTAAATAAGTATTTTTGTACGTAATGTGACAAATTTGGCATTCTATTTCATTCTATTCTATTCTGTTCTGTTATACTGCTCTATTATAATAATTTCTATTCTATGACCAGATTTGGGACATTGTTGAGAAAATGGACTTTGCCTGTACTGCGGGCAGTGGCCAGGATGGTATGGGGGTTTTCCATGATGCTGGACTGCTGATGATGACAAGTAGTGCTGGAGAGACAGACACCCGGACAGGTACGAGAGCGGGCATCACAGTGTCAGAGGAGGAAATGCACCATAGCATTTGTGTTGCTTCATAGATGAAGTAGGCTAGAGTAGCTGAGGAAGAATCTTTCCTCAAAGCAATACCTTTCTCCCATATGGGTCTTAAACAGCTCAACAATTCCAAATGGCTACAAAATCTTCACATTTTATCAGATTGTCATGGCCGGCCAGGCACCATAGGAAAGCTTAGAAAGCAGTTCAACTATTTCAACAGAAACTACTTCAACCTGGTTTTACTACTGTTAAAAACATTTACTCAAAAAGCATGTGATGGAATCACATAGAAAATGTATTTTTCTGCAAATAAAACACAAACACATATATTAAGTGGTACGTTAAGTTTTGGTCTGTGAAGTCTTCTGCTGTGTTTCTATAGAACCCACCTGTCCAACTGTAGCCAGTCGCAGGCGGAGAGCTGCCACCATTAAGGACGTCCAAACGACCGCAGGCAAGTCCATCGCCTTACTCCACTCCAACCTTTCATTTTAATGCATTTTAATTTTCATTGTTTGTTTTTATTTGACTTTGATGTTTTAATTTTCTTTTATTCTAATGAATTATTTAATGTTTTTTTTCTCTATTTGTTGTTTTCATTATTCTATCATCTCTTTATTCACACATTGAGCTGCATTTGTGCATGAAATGCACTGTGCGAATAATCTTGCCTTGCCTTGGCTTGCCTTACCCAGGTGTACCTGGGCACTGATCAGAATTTAACTATGTTACACCATATTTTTTCCAAGTCTTTCTGCCTTGTTTTTGTGGACTTATATGTCAATTTTGTTGACTTGAATGTCAACTAGAATGTCAAATTCGCCCGATCCCACAATGGTGAAGAGTCTTTTTAAAAATTCCTGATCAAGATCATGATCCAGATCACCACCAACATTTAACCACTTGTTCCTTTTCTTATTTCCAACAACTCCTCAAAATGTTGTCCAAATCTGTGCATAATGTGAGCTATCCTGCTGACAAACAAACAGACTAACCAATGGCGTAGGTAATAACTTCCTCCTGTTGTTCACATTGTGATTGTGTTAACGAAAAGATTTGAGGGAAGCTTTCTATTCCCATTGGCCTCTAATTAAGCATCAGGCCTGTTTTTGTTCACACCATCTGTGTTGAAGACGCATGAAATGTTTGAAAAAGATTTGAATAAACAGAAAAGCGGTTTACTTGACACCCTGTTGTGTGTCTATGGTGGGTACAGCCTGATCTCTCAGAATTCCATGGAATGGACACGGATCTTTGGGGCACGAAACTTGTGTTAGTGTCACAGATTTTGTCAAAATTCTGTGCTCCTAGACACAGAATTGTTTTCCGTGATAGACTCACGAAAGTGCTTTCTGTATTTTGACAAAATCCTTGAAACTGACCCAGATTTCGTGTCCCAAAGATCCGTATCCATTCCACAGAATTCTGAGAGATCACTTTTGAGCTGTTGGACATAAAAGATTTTTCTTTCACTTTTTTTCAGTTGACCTTGTTATTCGTCTTGCTGAAAAAAAAAACTGAAAAAAGTGTTTTCACAAAAGAATTACCATCATCTTTGCTAATCCAACCAAGTGTCCTAATACCGCTGAGTGTCAATGTTATTTTTTATATTTCAGAAAAACAAAGGGAAAAGTATAGTTTGGAAAAGTGTGAATGTGTTTTTCCCTGTCTCTCTACAGCTAGAAACTACACTGGTGAAGAGAGGCAGTGTTGCGTGGACGGAATGAAGAAGAGCATTCTGGGATACACGTGCGAGCGGCGCGCTGAATTCATCCTGGACGGCAAGTCTTGTGTGGACGCCTTCCTGCACTGCTGCAGGGTGATGTCTAGCTACAGGGAGGAGGACAAGGAGGAATATCTAGAGCTCGCTCGGAGTAAGAACAACACTGCACGTTTTAAAAATATATCTTTAAAAAAATACTGTGTGTGAGTGTCGTGTGTGTGTGTGTGTGTGTGTGTGTGTGTGTGTGTGTGTGTGTGTGTGTGTGTGTGTGTGTGTGTGTGTGTGTGTGTGTGTGTGTGTGTGTGTGTGTGTGCGCGCGTCATCTGGTTATGTGTTTGAGTGAGTGTGTGTGCGTGTGTGTATATGTATGCATGCAATTACACGTGTGTGTGTGTGTGTGTGTGTGTGTGTGTGTGTGTGTGTGTGTGTGTGTGTGTGTGTGTGTGTGTGTGTGTGTGTGTGTGTGTGTGTGTGTGTGTGTGTGTGTGTGTGTGTGTGTGTGGTTACAGGTGATCTTAGTGAAGAAGATGAAGAGGATTTGGATGAGTTTATGGAAAATATGTCGTGTCGATCAAAATTCCCCGAGAGTTGGCTCTGGAACGACCTCTCTCTGCCCACCTGCCCTGGAGGTGGAGTGGACTGGTTAGTTATATTTGTCTTTTTAAAGTTTATTAAAGTTATTTAAGTCATGTAAGTTTTGAGCATTTATTTATTTTTAAACTATTTATTGTATCATTATTGTTGTTGTTGTTCCTCTAAGGGGCAGAGTTAGGTAAGTACACCATTCTGATTCTGCACTATCTGCTCTGCTCATGTGCGACACGATTCGTGGAGCATTGTCACCCTTCGTTTCACTAAAAGCCGATCGATAAATGTTGTTTCACTAAAGGCCCGTCTGTAGGATTTGTTTTATTCAAGTAGCCGAGGCTATATGGCATTTTTTTAGAGGTTTATTGATACACCACGTAATGTTATAAATGTAGTATATGGGAAATACTCGTAATATTATAATGGTTTTGTTAGGAAAATACCTAGAGTCATTTTCTTGGGTTTATTAAATTTAAAGATTAACGGGACACTGACGTGGCCGTCTGTCAAAGATAGCCGAGGTCTATTGATTACACATAAAGTGCATTTTGTCAGCATCTTCACAGATAGGCTACAATTCACAATAAAGATATAATTAATCATAGACTTTATGGGTACTTACAGATTGGCTTTTAGAGAAACGAAGGTCGACAACACGAATAGTGTCGCACATTCACAGAGCGGATAGTGCAGTCTTGCTTGGTGCGCATGTGCAGCGCGGATAGTGCAGAATCAGAATGGTGTACCTACAAGGTCCTCACTACATTGTGTGCTGCACTACATTGGCTTACTCTCAGTGCTTTAAAATATATTCACATTCCCAGATCGAATGACCCTACATATATTGTTGTTGTTGTTTACTGCGTGTATCCTGCAGTGTGACCTCCGATGACAGAAGTGCGGCATTACCTGACTCTATCACAAGCTGGCAGTTCACCGCAATTAGCATTTCTGAAAACAAAGGTAGTGTGTGTGTGTGTGTGTGTGTCTGTGTGTGTGTCTGTGTCTGTGTGTCTGTGTGTTTGTGTGTGTGTGTGTGTGTGTCTGTGTCTGTGTCTGTGTCTGTGTGTTTATGTATAAGTGATAAAGTGATAAACATGGCTAAGATAAGTGGTAAACCTCATAATAGATAGCATGCAGTATTCATGTACCTGAGTGATTCTACGATTCGGCTGCACTTTTAAGTCCATGGATTTTATCTGCCAATTCCATTAACCATTCATGACATCCAATGATGTTTTGGACATTAGCACACATTTATCTTTCATATAATACAGAAAGTGAAGACATAATGTTATTTTCCTCTGCCAGAATGAATATTTAATACTGGTTTTACGACGTTTTCATGTCGTCCTCGTTTTCCAAATGTCTGATTCAGTCTTCCTATTAGCATGTAAAAAAACTTGTTTTGTCCAAGATCATTCCAAATGTTGATGCACGGTAGTTATCACGATATGACAAAACTGTTAAAAAGTCTATTGTGCTTTCCATTATGCATTAAATTGGCCATTTTGTGTGCGTCCCAGAAAACTGTGTTAACCGTGTCACACACTGAAATCCCAGCCATAAATCAGTAAGGGTTTGGTCCTAAGTCCTCTGACCAACGCCATAAAATGTCATTACCTCTTTGGGTGGTGATGTGAAGACTGTTTTGTGAGTTTTGAGTTCACCTCTTGCATAATTAAATTCCTTATTTTTTATGGTCTTAGAGTGGGAAAATTGCCTGTCAACTGTATTCTCAACATAAGAACCTGAATTAGAAATCAAAAGTAGAAAAACACAGACAAAGCGTACAAAGACATGAATTGATTAAGGTGTTTTGGTGGAAGTTGTGAGGTTTTCAGTTAGCACAACACCCTGAAAATGGTTGAAATGTCAAGCGGTGTCACCGTCAACTGTGTTACGCATCAGCTATGACAGTTGAGGCGGAGTATGTTTTTGTCAATTTATCTCCATATTAATGGACAAAGAAACAAAATCATTTGTGTTTTAGGGAGATGAGTTGCTCTGTTTTTTCTCCTAAAAAAGTGCCGACTTGTTCCCCTGCACTGTTGAGCGTAACACAGTTGAGTAACAAACAAGTGTTTTTGTGCTATTGGTCTCTTATGTGTTGAAAAAAACCTATGAACAGATACTAGGAATTATCTCTGGAGAGGCAAGTCTTGTGTAAGGAGGGTGACTTAATTCAAATCAGACATTACAGGGATTTATAAAGTGTCAGTCTGTATCACAGTGAATCATAAAATCCTACTTATGAAGCTCAACAATCACCTTTTCCATATCAGATAATAAGCGGGATAATGTATTGTCCACATGTGACTATCAGAAAATATTTCCCTTTGGAGCGGAATAACACCCCTCCGCCATTGGCGTCCCTTTACATATTACACACATTACATTATCCCTTACATAAGCTTGAAATGACATAGTATTTGTCCATAACACTGTTGACAAAATAATCAAACAAATGTTTGCTTTCATTAAAATATTTAACAAATTATTTAAGATTAAGCTTGGCAATTTGTTTGTTTGGAAACTTAAAGATGGCCTCTCAACGTCATTTGATTAATATTGCTGTGTTCCCCATTGTTATTGAATGTGTTACGCGTTGGTCCTGTTTTAAAAAACGTTCTGGTTGCTTTGTTTCAAGCCGTTTTTGAAAGCCAGCAAGGTGGCTTGTGGAGAAACGAGAGGGTGTTCAGTGTTTCTCGTGGAAATGCGTCTCTGATTGGCTCACTCTTCCAGCTCTCGTGGAAATGCGTCTCTGATTGGCTCAGTCCTCCTGTTCTTGGAGAGGATGTAATGGGAAACAGAGTCGCCACTTCCCCGGGTGGTACTGCACTATAGGGGCGCCAACGGAGGCGTGCATACTCCATTCAGGGCTGTGCTCTTTCGACAGCGACCCCTAGGCGAGCTGCAGGCACGGAGCAACCAGAGTGGACCTGCTCTATGGATGAGGCTTTGTGCTGTGTGTGTACCTGAGAGTAGCAACCAGCTGATAGCTAAGCTAAGCTAGATTTCGGGCCACCAGACGTTGCTTGTATTGAAAACAAGCAGAAAAAAATTGCTCGACATGTTTTTAGAAAAATGGGTCGACATAAACCTTTGTGGCCAACGCCTTCTTTCGACGTGACGAAACACAGAAAGGCTTTCGTGATTCGCTCGTTTCTCTGCATTATTTATGTCAATTGGGAAACACCGGGAAACACAGCCAGGCGAGGTGACGCACCGCTATGAGAGCCTTGCAAGTGAGTTTAACTTCCGTCCGATCTTCAAAAGGAGTGAGTAAAATTGTGTTTAATCAGAAGTTGGCCTTTAAATGTATTGAAGGAATCTGAATATTGCCCCCAATCTGATGCATTACTAATGAATGTCCATGCATTGTTTTATCCATGAAGGAATAACTCTCTCTTCGTTTGTAGGAGGCAATAAAGGTTAATTTCCCAATAAGCCTCTAGGGGATAGTTATGAATCACTGGTGCTGATTGCTATTGGCTAAAACTATAATTGTATGTGACATCATTCAATGTGACCTCATCTCCTGTGGAGGTCTTTTTAAGTTCAGCCACTGGCTTTGTTCTGGCTCTTTTTCTTCTTGCTTGTACCTGTACCTCTTAGCACCTCTTCAGGGAGAGGGGATGGGGAGACCTGTGGGGAGGCCTTTGGGCCTAATTGCCTCCCCTCTCCCTCTCTCAAGTTAATAAACCTTGCATTTCTGAATTCTAACTATTGCACTGGAACTGGTCTTAAATATTAATTATTAGTAAACCTTTATACAATCAGTATACACTATAGAAACATCTAGGTCATTTTTTTTATTTTTTAAATACTAATAATTGACATTCTGCTTTTGCCAAAAGCGCACTCGAAACGTAGAATCAGTCACATAAGAAAATTATATTTGGCTCTTCTATTAGATGATTTACCGTAACTTCGAAGTTAACTTAAAATGGAGCACAACTGAACAAGCTTCTTGGAATACTCCGTAGGTATTTGTCTTGCTAACACATTGATCTCTGTGTGTGTGTGTGTGTGTGTGTGTGTGTGTGTGTGTGTGTGTGTGTGTGTGTGTGTGTGTGTGTGTGTGTGTGTGTGTGTGTGTGTATGTGTGTGTGTGTATACGTGCACTTGTGTGTGTGTGTGTGTGCATCTGTGTGCATCTGTGTGCATCTGTGTGCGTGTGTGTGTGCGTGCCTGCATGCCTGCGTGCCTGCATGCATGCCTGTGTGCGTGCATGTGTCCACTACCAGGCATTTGTGTAGCGGACACATTAAGCTTGGAGGTAAAGAAGGACTTCTTCATCGATCTGAAGCTGCCGTACTCAGTTGTACGACATGAGCAGATCGAGATCAGAGCTATTCTCCACAACAATCACGACGAGCAACTAAAGCAGGTAGGCTTTCCATCTCTCTTTCTCGCTCTTTCTCTCTCTCTCTCTCTCTCTCTCTCTCTCTCTCTCTCTCTCTCTCTCTCTCTCTCTCTCTCAACTCAACACAAAAGAAAACATGTTTTAATTGCCAATTTATTTTATTAAAGGGAAGAAAGTAATATTAACCTACATGACCCATGTGAAAAAGTAATTGCCCCCTCAACCTCATACAACCCCCTGCAGCAGCAACTTTAGTCAAGTGTTAACAGGTGGTAAACATTTTTTTCACATCGTTGTGGAGGAGTTTTGGACATTTTTTAGGTGTGTCCTAGCATCTCTATATGAGGGTATGTCGGTCCGTCTGTCCGTCCGTCTGTCAGTCTGTCCGTCTGAAACGCATTTTTTAAATCGGCCAAAACACGATCTTCGCAGCCATTTTTCGTGTTGCTCTTTTCATATTTGTGCTTTTGGACGAATAATTATTTTCAAATAAGCTACAGTGGAGGGTTTCCACACATGAACACAAATGAATGGTTACAAGCTGATGGCTGGACAGTGGACATTATCATTCAGGATTTGTTTGGAGAGCAAAATTATTCAATCGCAGCCAGTCGTCCATATCCTGAGGCAGCAAAACAGCCCCAAATCGTGAAGCACCACCATGTTTCACTTTTGACATGATATTCTTTTTTTTCAATTCCAGTGTTAATTTCATTCACACCAAATGCTACAAGAGACCTTCCTTTCAAACAAGTCTTCATGCTCGGTTGTGGCTTTGGCCATAGAACTGTGACATGCATGCCATTTTTCCCAGTCTCTTTCTAATGGTTAAAGTGATACTGTCCCATTTTTGGAAATAAGCTCAAATTACACCCCCCCTTGAGTTAATTAAGTGAGTTTAACCTTTCTCCTGTACTTTCAACTGTTCTCTGAATATAGGTTGACCACCTGCTAATAAGCCCAAGGGGACAAGGGCTATGCTTCCGAGGGCCAATGTGGGACAGACCCACACACACACACACACACACACACACACACACACACACACACACACACACACACACACACACACACACACACACACACACACACACACACACACACACACACACACACACACACACACACAGCCTATATATTTTTATGATTATTATTATTATTATTTTCATAGTGATGTATCCCCTAAATCTTGGGCCGTATATGCCAAAAGGCATGGATAGGTAACAGGTACAGTATATCACGAAAGTGAATACACCCCTCACAGTTTTGCAGATTTTTGAGTATATCTTTTCATAGGAAAGCATTACAGAAATTTCACTTGGACACAATGATTAGTGACCTTTTAACAACATATTTAACCGCTTAAATTTCTTGTTCACTCAGAAAAAAACAAAATACAGCCATTAATGTTTGAACATGTACTCACAAAAGTGAGTACACCCCAGATTAAAATCCGGTAGAGAAGGGGCTGTGTTGGCTCGAATCATCTCGAAATGAAACGAAATGAAAAGGGATGAAAAGGGAGGTCATCAGTGTGCGTTTCAACCTTTCTTTGCATTGAACTTTTACATTTTGAGTCTGCATCTGGCTTAAATAGATTGGTGTGAGATTTGAATGCAATCCTATGGAGAATAACAGGATCTGCTTCAGTAGTCACAGTGCATGTTGACATGCGGGTCATTCCAGCTGGAATCAGCAAATGGTCCCCACTCGACCCCCTCGGATTTGCTTGAAAAAAATATATGTGATGGCTTCAACATCCAATAGAACATATCCACCATTGCAGATTTCAGCTGTGCATACTTTTTCCACAAAAAATCTGTAAATAAGGACACCCCCTCCCCCTGATTTGGCGTCACTGCCTGAGTGACCATATTCAGACTTAATTATCTCCAAAACTATTTGTGTTAGGTCCATTATTTTTTCAGGGCTAAGAGTCATAGACCTGATGAGCATACATTACAATTTGCAGCACTGTATGTCAAATTACACCTTAATACTGGCCCTCTACTTTTCTTTGAAATTAAAATAGTAAGGGTTTTCAGATGTCCATAAAAACCTCAAATTTCAACATTCAAGGTTCATCCTTGGTACATGATCAGATATGTGCCATGACTTTCACATCACATCATATTTGATATAAGGGTCCAATGGTTGTTGAGATGCAGAGGTCCAAAAATGGGCAAAAACTAATTTATACCATTATTTGGAGCAATATTCCCAATCTATGACACCAGTTGTGAACTTGCTGTTTGGTGTCTCTGAAAGATAATATTATTATTCATAACATATCTAAAATTTGGGATGGTGTTTTGCCCCGTTATTTTTATAATGAATTTTAAAAACTCATTCCTGTGTGACATGCAGGTGTACCTTAGAAGCCCTGTTACCTTAGAAAAAAATTGGGTTTACTACACCTAAAATGAATAGCCAAGTCAGTGTACACTAAAACCTAAAATCTCTGATACCAAATAGGTGATTTTATACTTGTTCAGCTCAGCATTTCAGTATATCTGATTTAACCCTCAATTCCAATCTAAGAAGGTGGCCAATCCCCTTGATTTTTGTGTTCCATTTTCACACAAAGATGGCGGCTCATGGAGCCAATGGCATAGTTCCAAAATAGTTCCAGGAAGTCAGCATCAAGGGAAGGAAACAAAACACCATTGTTTGGAGCGATATTTCCAAAATATGACAGCGGTTGTGAACTTGCTGTTTGTTGTTTCTCGAAGAGGATATTCTTATTAACAACATATCTAAAAATTGGGATGGTGTTTTGCCCCTTTATTTGTATAATGCCTTTTCAAATCTCAATGCAGCGTGGCATGCATCCCTCAAATCCATCCAAAGTGGTGTCATGGAAAAAACCCCACCATTTTTTAAAGCAATATCTCCAAAGTATGACACCAGCTGTGAACTTGTTTTTTGTTGTGTCTGTAAGAGGATATTTTTATTAACAACATAGCAAAAAAATAGAATGGTGTTTTGCCTCATTCCTTTTAATGATCGTAAAGCACATTGCGGTGTGACATAAGCCTGTGATCAAATAGTGCAGAGGGAAGCGGAAGTGGTGAATTGTTCTGGGCCAAGGACATGGGGGAATCAAGATTGGGTACTCATTACATTGCATGTATTGGGAAGGGGTCTCTTCAGACGACTTTATCCCGGGCCCAGGCAAAGCAGTTTGTTCAGCTCAGTATTTCTGATTTTTTTTCAGGGATTCTGGCCTCATCTTTTTAACTGTACTATCGGCCAGATGATCAAGTGACTACGCAACATGTTCTCACTGGCGCTACGTTAGCAATAAATTCAAGATGGTTGAGAGAAGTACCATTTTGAGAGAAGTCATAAAAAAACAACCTCTGGAAATAAAACAAGGTGTTGATATGACTTCCTTGATGGTGATTTAATATTTGAAAAAAAAAATGAAATGTATTAAACAAGTCAGGAACTTTCAATGCTCTGGCCTGTGACAAATGATTTTATACACACTTAACTTTCAATCACCAGCTGCATCTTATGAGTTGACTTTATAAGGTAGCTTGCCATTGTCATTGATGATACATTGGGTATCTGCACTCATATTGTTGTGTGCAACCATCCGTCATTGGCAATTCAATGAGGAACACCTGAATGAAACTTTGAATGAAACATTATTGTCATTGTACAGGTACAATGAAATTGGTACCTTGAAGGACAATGACAACATAGGTATTGATTTCAGTAAGGATACCACCACCATGCTCAGGGCACTTCGGTCAGGGGAGGATGATGGGGGGCGGGAAGTTCTACAATCAGGATACCTCTTTACAAACTGTCTCCTCCTATGTGTCATCTCTAATCAACTTTTACTTTCCTATGCGACCATAAAACAGTCCCACCCCCGCCAACAGTCACCACGACAGAGGTACCCTGACTGTAGAACTGTGCCCCGCCCCCAATCCACCACCATATCTGAACGCTTTTGCATGCTGCAAAGCTTCCTTTCGGCTTCCATCATCTCACCTGGATCTAGGTGATGATGAACTTTACAAGTAATGAACATTGTCTACAAATATCCAAATCATGATTGATGTAATCACTGCTGCCAATCTGCAATCCACTTGTCAGCATTGCAGTTGTATAATATTATAATAATGCAAGCAGCTGAATTAGATTGCGACAATGTGATAAGAATCATATAGTTGTCTGGTGCCAATATGAACTTCTGTGCCTTCAATATTCACCTGATATTGAATACTGCATGCAAGCAAACTCTTCTAACTAAAACTCCAGGACCATGTTGTCAAAATAGTCTGAGGGAATCTCTAGCCAGTATGAATTAAGTTATTTTGCAATACAGCTGATAACTTAACGAGTAAGACACAAGCTTCATAGCAAATATAAAGTTACAGGTGCTGATTGAAAGACTAGTTAGGATGGGAGTCCTTGTTGCAAACAAGAGTGCTACAATTATTTAATCCTCTCCTATTTCATCACTTTATTCCAAGACTACTACTACCGCTACCACTACCACTACTACTACTACTACTACTACTACTACTACTACTAAAATGATGATGATGATTATTATTATGATTTTACAATTAAAATAATTAATGTCTATCAAAGCCATGTGCAATATGCTATTCTTGCTGTGTGGCATCAAACAATTCATGTTCAAGTGTTGTGGTTTCCCTAGAATTTGCTTTGTCATTCACAGGGTAGCCATCTTGTTTTCACTATTAAGGTGACATCAGAGCCATGGATTTGAGAGTTGTGACAAGTCAGTTGGTGACATGGTCCTCATAGCTTCAAGTAATTGTAGCCAATTGAGATTTTGAAGGTCGTTATAAAAAGAATGAGGCAAAACACCATCCCAATTTTTTTATATGTTGTTAAAAAAAACATCCTCTTTCAGAAACACCAAACAGAAAGTTCCTAACTAGTGTCATAGATTGGAAATATTGCTCCAAACATTGGTGCAAATTAATTTTTTCCCATCTTTGGACCTCTGTATCTCAACAATCATTGGAGCCTTTTGTTAGATATACTATGATGTGAAAGTCATGGTACATATCAGACCATTTACCAAGGATGAACCTTACATGTAGAACTTTGAGGTTTTTACAGACATTTGGAAACCCTAGAACATATGATATCTACAAAAAGTAGAGGCACATTATTACGGTGTGATTTGACTTACAGTGCTGCAAATTGTAATATGTGATATTCAGGTCTGGGACTCTTAGCCCTGAAAATATAATGAATCTGACACAAATAGTTCTGGAAATAATTGAGTCTGAACATGGTCACTCATGCAATGTCGCTAAAACAAGCGTAGGGGGTGTACTTATTTACAGATTTTTTTGTGCCAAAAGTATCCAGAGCTGAGTTCTGATATTGTGGATATGATCTATTGGATGTTTAAGCCATCACATACATTTTTTTCAGGCAAATCCAAGGGGGTTGAGTGGGAGATTTTTCAGAAATTTGCTGATTCCAGCTGGAATGACCCGAATGCATGTTTCTTTTAGGTGTATTTCAGATTACCAATGTTAACAGCATTCATGCATCCCCAAACCATGTCAGTCCCACTACCATGCTCGGATTTTGAGAGGATACATTTCTTTTGTAAAACTCACTTGTTTACCACCACACATGCTTGGCACCATCTAAAGTATATTTGTTTATCTTGGTCTCTTCAGATCACACGACATGGTTCCAGTGATCCATATCCTTGGTCTGTTCATCTCTCTTGAGACCAAGATAAACAAATTTGCTTTAGATGGTGTCAAGCATGTGTGGTGGTAAACAAGTGAGTTTTACAAAAAAGGTGTATCCTCTCAATAGCCAAGCATGGTAGTGGGACTGACATGGTTTGGGGATGCATGAATGCTGTCAACATTGGCCATCTGAAATACACCTAAAAGAAACATGCATGTCATCATGCACTGTGACTACTGAAACAGATCATGATATTCTCCATAGGATTGCATTCAAATCTCACACCAATCTATTTAAGCCAGATGCAGACTCAAAATGTAAAAGTTCAATGCAAAGAAAGGTTGAAACGCACACTGATGACCTCCCTTTTCATCCCTTTTCATTTCGTTTCATTTCGAGACGATTCGAGCCAACATAGCCCCTTCTCTACCGGATTTTAATCTGGGGTGTACTCACTTTTGTGGGTACATGTTCAAACATTAATGGCTGTATTTAGTTTTTTTTCTGAGTGAACAAGAAATTTAAGCTGTTAAATATGTTGTTAAAAGGTCACTAATCATTGTGTCCAAGTGAAATTTCCGTAATGCTTTCCTATGAAAAGATATACTCAAAAATCTGCAAAACTGTGAGGGGTGTATTCACTTTCGTGATATACTGTAGGCCTATTAACCTAAACATTGTGGATATAGCCATTATGATATCATGCAACCAATGTGTAGTTTTTTCTTTCTAAATACTGCAAATATAAAGTAGCCTATAGATAAAATGTAATGTCGTTGTCAATGTCAGTGCTTTACCCCCACAGCCCTAATAAATATATCAATCAATAAATAAATGGGCAACACTATTATTTAGACAATTTAGACATTGTCAGCAGACTTCTCCTTTGAAACAATAAGTGAACATAATTTCAATCTTTTGAAAAGACCAGCTACATCTTGTGCATCTGTGCAGTTTTTGCCAAATTGGTAGCTCATGAGGACCCATAGGCTACTTTGTAGGCCTACACCTTTAAGGACCTGTGCAGGTTTTACAATAATAATTTTAGCATTCAAGCTACAACATCACAGCATTTGGGGGAAATTCTTGAACATTTGAATCTAGCTATTTTTAGCTGACAGTTCCTGCTCTTATCTATATTCTTTCACAAATGCTAGGGGGTTCGTAATGGATGCAGGGTGGCAGTCCTCTACTGTGAATCACAGCATGTGAGTGGAAACAACTTGCATTGAGCAATAATCCAACCTAGCTAACTGAATTCCTGCTTCACTGATGCATTCTGTTGCAAAAGTCATGGACTAGTGTCTGTTTTCACATTGATCCAAGGTGGCACAGTGTGGACTCTCCTAACTGGGCAAAAAGTCTGCCTACATTTTGCTCGCGTTGCGATGTGCACGTTGCATCGATATTGAGAACTGCCGCTACTCGCGTTTAAGCTTTCATAATATAGAACGCATAACAAGGAAGAATCGGTCGGTTTGCTGCTAGGGCAAGGTGTTAAAAAGTAGCATGGAAAGAAGTTATATCCCACCTTTGACTTGCTTTGATGCAGATGGGTCTTGAAACCACTGTGTGACCAGGTCTCAGGAATAGATAGACTTTTTTCTTTTTCTTCGAGCACACTTGATAATGCGGGACAAACTGTCAATTCGCGGGACGCATGATTTGGGCTTCAAACGCTGTACGCGCACGCTGTACGGGCACGCTGTACACAGGACAGGTGGTCACCCTATCTGAATATGGCAGTGTAAATTTTACCTCCATGGAAGTCCTAGTCCTAGGAGACCAGCTGGCGGCTAACTGGTCTCATAGGAGTCAATGTTAACTTCTAGCTTGGAGGTAAAATTTGCACTGCCGTACTCAGAGAACGGATGAAAGTACAGGAGAAAGGTAAAACTCAATTATTTAACTCAAGGGGAGGTGTAATATGATCTTATTTCCAAAAATGGGCAGTATCACTTTAAGTAATGAACACCCCCATTTTCTGAGGTAATTAACAGCTCCTGTTGGTAAGATGTTAATCTGTGTTCCTTTATGAACTCCACCGTGGATCCACCGTAACTGTGTTGTTGGGGTAATTGTAGTATAACAGCCACTCTTAAAAATGTTCACCACTGCACCATTCTTTCTCTAATTGTGGTTAATGGCTCTCTGCATGGTTTTCAGACATCTCAATGACTTAGAAATGGCTTTGTAACCTTTTACAGACTGACACTGCTCATTATATTATTATAATTTGCTCCTGAATGTGGATGGATCCCAGTGTGATGTAATGGGTTCGATATGGCCTACTACACATTGTAAAACAGGTCCTATTCAAATTATCTCTTGATTGGCTTGGTAGCAGTCAGAACTGGGCAGCTGTGAAATATAATTCAGTTGTCCAAAATACTGTAGTATGATTAATCAAAGATACCTCATCATTTAACCCAGGGTGCCATTGCTTTTCCGCACAGGTTCATGCAGATTTGGATGGCCTTTTCCTCCTAACAAATAAAACAGTGCATTTTATGTTTACTTGGGTGATCCTTGTTTAATGGTTACATTTGTCTAGTGATCTGAATAGGTTAAGTGTGACAAAGGTGCACAAAAGCAGCAAAAATCTGTCAGGGGGCAAATACTTTCACACAGCACTGTATCTGTGAATTCTTGCCTTTCAAATATTTTGAGAAAATACTTTAAGACTCCATAAAAGGCATTTGCGATCCAATGACCATACATTACGTCACATTGCGCTTAGCTGACGCTTTAATTTATTCAAAGCGACTTATTATTTGTCAGGGCATTGGTTACAGTCCCTGGAACAATGTGGGGTTAGGTACCTTGCTCAAGGGCACTTCAGCCATGGATGGAGATGTAGGGAGAGGTCAGGGGGGATTCGAACCTGCAACCCCTAGATTGAAAGACCAACTCTCTTACCATTAGGCCACGGCTGCCCCATACAACAGTTTTGCATCAAAGCTCTTATTTCCTGCCAGGTGCGAGTGGACCTGTTTGCGACTGAGGACGTTTGCAGTCAAGCCACCAAGCAAGGCAAGTATCGCACCACAGTAACGGTCGACGCAATGTCCACGCGCGCCGTGTCCTTTGTCATCGTGCCCATGGGCGTGCCTGGCAAATACACCATCAAGATGAAGGCAGCTGCCATGATGGGAGATATGATGGTGGGCGACGGCGTGGAGAAGCAACTGCTTGTCGTGGTGAGCGATCTCATTACTACTACCAGTACTACTACTACTGTTGGGGCCATATTTGGGATGTGTATGCATTTGCTGGTGACCTCTAAAGCTACTAACCCCAACTCCGATGAAGTTGGGATGTTTGGTAAACAGTGAATAAAATCAAAATGCTATCATTTTCAAAACATTCAATCTATTCATTAGATGGAGAATAGTGAAAAGACAACATATTAAGTGTTAAAACCGAGAAAAAATATTGTTTTGGGGGACATATGTACTCATTTCTAACTTGATAAATCCAACACGTCTCAAAAGAGTTGGGACGGGGATCAGTGGAATTTAGTAAACATCCAAATAAGATAAAACAACAAAGAAGAACATTTCAAAATGAATTGTACTAACGGACAATATAGGTGTCCAGGTATAAGATCATCACAGAGAGGCTGAGTCACTCAGAATTAAAGATGCAAAGGGAATAATTACCATAGTTATTACATACATTTTTGAATTCCCTTTGATTTACCATGATTGAGTGTATATAAGACATATTTTTGTTAATAAAATCATTGTATAGGTTCATGACATCATGAAATATATATTGGCTGTAGTCTCACTCTAGCACTCCAGGAATTAGAGCTATTGAAAATTGACCATATTAAGAATGCTTAATGCATGAAAATGATACAGGGGTGTAACATTCTCCTAAGCACCTGAGCTCACTTGAAATAGACCCAGAAGACATGGGAAACTGTCCTTTGCTTACAGAAGTCAGCAGAAGTTGTAGAAGTCCATTCTTTTTGACAATAATAGAGCATTGCACATCCTGTGCTACAGTGAAAATGGACCATCCAACTTGTGTTAGTGCTAGCTTCAAAAGTCAGCCTCCATGATGGCATGCGGGTGCAGTAGTGCATTGGTTAAGATGTTCTCACTCATCTGTAGAGTTAAATACAGTGTTGAATGGTATAAATGGGTTTTAAACAGCATGAAAAGCCACTCATGCATTATATTTTGAAGGGAGATCTTCGATTACTGCCACATAGTAAGGTCAAATTGCATTCTCTACTATGTTTTAACAGTTTGGCTCCATCATAAGGACAAGCAGGTGATAAAATGGTGGGTTTTTGGTCAAGACCTGCCACACTGTAAGCACTACAGAAAGGAAAACATTGCAAAACATGACAAGGAATACACCCCCCCATTTAAGATGGTGAAATCATGTCCAAGATAGGAATTAACACTGTTTTTTATATAAAATCATCTCATCGGTTAATGTATTTAACTGTTAAGTGTTTTGTTTTTAGTCTTCCTCGACATTTGCTGCCATTTATTGTCCCCGTCCCAACTCTTTTGAGACGTGTTGGATTTATCAATTTAGAAATGAGTACATATGTCCCCCAAAACAATATTTTTTCTCGGTTTTAACACTTAATATGTTGTCTTTTCACTATTCTCCATCTAATGAATAGATTGAATGTTTTGAAAATGATAGCATTTTGATTTTATTCACTGTTTACCAAACATCCCAACTTCATCAGAGTTGGGGTTTGTACGTTCACACACGTCGCTGCTAGTTACTTGCTTCTCGCCCCCTCGCCTACTCGCCACTCTCTCATGGAACGTTCGCGAAACGTTCCCGCGGTTTAACTGCCAATGCACAGGCGAGAAGTACTGAACTCTGCATTCCAATTGGTTTCTCGCCTGGCTCGAAGTTAAAATATTTTCAACTTGGGATCCGCCCACATCGCATCGCTTGTACACTACTCACCTACTCGCCTACTCGCCATAGACATTCTATTGACTTAATTCGCAGAGCGAGTAACTAGCAGCGACGTGTGTGGCTTAAATTTTACATTTCCTATTACATTCATATTGCATACCATGTTACACAATGTGTGACTGTGTGACATATTGTGTACGTTGGTGTTGCACCATATGAAAATATTAGGGTACCTATGGTGTACAAATTGAATGTGTCTGATGAAGCTAATTCACAAGATCAGCTAGTTTGAAAGTGCACATTACATATGCTAAATTAAATGTTAATGTTGCTTTACAGAAGAAATTGACACTAAAATCAAGGTAGTCTTATGCACAATACTGGTTGCACCAATTGATACAGGTTTGTGTCGATTGATGTAACCAACATTTTAAATTAATCTTCCTCTTAGTCTCAAGGTGTTCCAATGAACAGGACCGAAGTAATTGAGCTAGACCCATCTAAGTATGGTAAGTGACACATGAAATGTACTGTATGAAATGACAAAACATCATACAGATGATATGCATTGCATTGCAACACACACACACACACACACACACACACACACACACACACACACACACACACACACACACACACACACACACACACACACACACACACACACACACACACACACACACACACACACACACACACACACACATTTTGAGTCTACACAATGTCTGGGCCAGCTCTGGCATCAGTGCTGTGAATAGTCAAAAATACAACACTAACATGGTGGACTGGTGGGGGCAAATTAATACCTGAAACAATGACATTCACATGAAATTTCTGCATGGAAAATGATCAAACTCATAGCCTTCTTACTGTATTTGTGTTTTGGACAGGGGGAATGCAGACAAGATCGCTGTTGGCTAGAGATTTTGACAATCGCATTCCAGACACTGATTCCAGAACCTACATCACAGTTCAAGGTCAGTTGCTATAAGAGGGAAATACATAAGTAACTCATACATGGGGTGGACAAAATAACTGAGACGGCTGTATTTTAGTGTCATTCAGTTCCTCTTGCGTCCACAGTTAATCCTGTTGGATGTGGTTCATCCTTCTTGGTGGTATGCAGACATTACCTTGGATATTGTGGCTCTTGATACATCAAAAAGACTAGCTGTCTCGGTCAAAGATGCAACAGTTAAATGCGTACCAAGAATTTCTCCTTTTTGAACTCTGACATGTCACCCACGATGTTGTGTACATTGCAAAATGTTGAGCAAACCTGTGCTCTTACCCTGCTAATTGAACCTTCACACTTCACTTTACTGGTGCAATGTGCCATTAATGAAGATTGGCCAACAGGCTGGTCCACTTGAGCCATGAAACTTCCCACACTACAATGACAGGTGTCTCAGTTATTTTGTCCGACCCCTGTATATACAGTGTATGTATGTATATGTTTGTATGTATATTTACTATATGGATGTAAATGTACGTATGTATGTCCTGTATGTCATGCCCAACGGTGCGTGCGTGCGTGCGTGCGTGCGTGCGTGCGTGCGTGCGTGCGTGCGTGCATGCGTGCATATGTGCGTGTCTATTCACTATTAGCTGAAAATACTCAACTACATCATAACAGTATTGGTATTATATGCCATACTGACAGTCTTAAGTACAGTAACAGATTAAGACAATAAATAGCCATTACAATTTTGGTGAGAATAGGTCTATAACATAATAGGCTCCGCAGGATTTGGTCCTTCTCAAAATGTTTATTCGAATATTTCAGCGGCGATCGGTAGCCAGAGCAACTCAATAAAAAATGAAAAATAAAATCAAAATTTTGTGATATAAAATATTGCACTTCAAGAGGCCACCCACAGGCTTTTCATTGCGTATTGTGTCATTATTTTGATGTTTTTTGTTTATTTGACAATGGCATGGAATCTGTAACATACTGTGTCATACGTATTTGTTGCTAGGAGAGGAGATGGGCATTATGCTTCAGGAGGCCATCCGCGGGGATTCCCTGGCGACACTGATACGGAAGCCTGGCGGGTGCGGAGAACAGAATATGTTTGGGATCACCATGCCTGTCACTGCCGCATACTATCTGGACAAGACCAACCAATGGCACACGGTGGGGGTGGACCAGCGTGCTTTGGCTCAGCAGTACATTGAACATGGCAAGTTGGCTTGTCTTTTTATCGGAATTGCAATGTGCCGCACTTCAGCCCTTAGAGATATTTTCATGACCAGGCCATCTTTGTACAGCACATTCACTTTAGTCTTATCATATGTAATAAGATTGACTGAAAGCTGTTCTGATTGAAATCAGTACAGCATGCAATGCAGGTAAAACATTTTTTCACCTTCCTGACAGAAAGGCATCGTAGCATTTATAGCCATAAGCTAATTTCCAATGTCTGTCCCTAGGCTTTTGAAATAAAATATAAAAAACTGTCTATACATTCATCCAAGCCATTCATTCAATCTAAAACAGAGCCAATACAAATAATACACATAGAGTATAACTAACCATTTATCAATATCATCAGCGTGGCGTCACCCCTGATGCCAAGAATACCAACATGCTCCATATCGTGGTGATGTCGCCATTACTGGAAAGCTGGTTATGTTTCTTTGTTCTTCGCAGGATACAACAACCAACTTGGATACAGATCATCAGATGGGGCTTTTGCGGTTTTCCCGGGAACACCAAGCGGTACATGGTGAGTGATGTCTCTGTGTGTGTATGTGTGGGTGCGAGTGTGCGTAGTGCATGTTGTGTGTGTGTGCAACAACAAAATTGTTTACCAAATCTAGGCACCCCCAGATCATAGAGGTAAAACATACACACAACGACACAAGAAGATCGGAAAATGTTGCAGGTCTGATGAGTCTTGATATTTACTGCAACGCATAGGTGAAATGGTCAGAATTTGGCGTCAACAGCATGAAAACATGGATCGACCCTGCCTTACATCAATGTTTCAGGCTGATGATATAATGGCATAATGATATTTTCGTTGCACAATTTGGGTAAATTAGTACCATTTTATCTTTGTTGCAATGCCACAGCCTACCCGAGTATTGTTGCGGGCAGTTCAGGCAGTTCTGAAGGCAAAAGGGCCTCCAACCCAGCACTAGAGAGGTGTTCCTAATAAAGTGGTGATTGCGTCTGTAGTTCTAGCTGTATGACCCAGGCATAATGTGAAATCGTTTGGTGTTAACCAGGCAACCCAATCTCCTCTTTCTGACAGGCCAATGCCCTTTATCCTCTCACTCCGATAGACTGATTAATAATCTTTGCTCTCTCTCTCCAGCAGGGAAATACCATGTGCCCCCATTCCTTCTTTCTGGCTTACAGTCTGTTTTCCCTTATCAAAGGCAATCATGGGCAAACTACCTATGGCCTCACTCTCTAAAAGCTTATGCCCTATATGACCTGTATTCTCGTGATTTAATAGGCTAACAAAGTATGTTGTCTCTGAGAGGCTAATATTTTGTTCTTGCGCTCGGATAGACACACAGACTGTGATCTCTCTTTTTGATAGACTAACTACCATACAGTATGTCCTTGCTCGCTATTGCTCTCTCTAATGACCTGTGTTCTGTCTCTCCCTCTCTGATAGGCTGACAGCCTATGTGGCCAAAGTCTTCTTGATGGCCAGCAACATCATCACCATTCAGGAAGATGTGATCTGCAACGCTCTAAAGTGGCTGATCCTGAACAGGCAGCAGCCCGACGGGAAGTTTGTGGAGAATGCGCCTGTCAGATACATCGACACAGTATGTCACACATCACAGACTAATGCAAATCTTTTTTTTTTCAAAGATATTTTTATGGGCTTTTTGGGCCTTTATTTCAGATAGGACAGTGAAGGTGTGACAGGAAATGAGTGTGGAGAGAGATGGGGTAGGGTTGGGAAATGACCCAGGCTGGACTCGACCCTGGGTCCCATGGGAATGCAAGCCCAAGTGTGCGCCATAGTGCCCCCAGGCCAATGCAAATCTTAACGGTAGTAGTACTAATAATAATTATAATTATAATAATTACAATAATAATTATTGTAATTACTCTTATTATTATAATGTTTGTTGTTACAGTACCTCTGGATGTTTTCAGTCGCGTTGGTTTGGCTGTTTGTTTGCAGGGGCGTAGGCAGAAATAATAAAACAGGTGGGCCCAGAAAAAATCGGGCAGACCCAACCTGAAAGCGTGTAGGTAGATATTATAATACCGCGCTCAAAAATGATACTTTGAAATTGAAATCATAGAAATCACAGAAGATGAACCAGACTTTTGACAAAATGATTAATTATCGCTCAGTGCTATTCCATTAATTATATTTCAATGAGGCAACAGTTGACTGTCAAGTGTGAATGGGGCGGGCCTGGATGTCAAGTGGGCGGGCCCATGCCCACCCAGGCCCACCCATGGCTACGCCTATGTTTGTTTGTCTGTCTCTCTGTCTGTTTGTCTGTCAGTAGGATAACTCACAACGTATGCACGGATTTGGATAAGATTTTGTAGAGTTGTTGGAAATGACAAAAGGAACAAGTGATTAAATTTTTTGGTGGTGATCTGGATCACAATCCGGACCCAGGATTTTTCTGTTGTTGTCTTTTTTACTTTATTTATGATAGGACAGTGAAGGTGGTGACAGGAAGCGAATTGGACTGAGAGACAGGGGAGGATCGGGGAATGACCCTGGCCGGACTCGAAACGGGGTCCCCGTGAATGGGCATGCAAGCCCAAATGTGGGGGGCTTAGCGCGCTGCGCCACATTTATATAATATTTTGATAATAAATTGTTAATGAAATATGATTATCTCTGTGCTAGGTGATATTGTTGTTGTTGTTATTATGAATATTATTTTTTTATAATTGTAATTATTAATAAACTAAGTGCAGTCTTTACCTGCATATTTAACATCTCCCTAGAACAAGCTGCAGTCCCCATTTGTCTGAAAACCAGTACCATCGTTCCTGTTCCCAAGCAGGCAGCCATCAAGTCTCTCAATGACTACCGCCCTGTAGCGCTCACACCTATTGTGATTAAATGATTTGAAAGACTGGTGCTAGCACACCTCAAGTCCATCACTCCACCATCCCTCGACCCGCATCAATTTGCCTACAGGGCGAATAGATCTACAGAGGATGGCATTTCATTGGCCATTCACACTGCCCTCTCACACCTGGAGAAAACAAACAGCTATGCGCGGATGCTGTTCATTGACTACAGCTCCGCTTTTAACACCATTCCCCCTATCAAGCTGGCCACTAAGCTGTACAACCTCGGCTTCAGCCCCCATGTCTGCAGATGGATACTGGACTTCCTCAGTAACAGACCTCAGTCTGTACGCATGGGAAAACATCATTCAAGACCCATCACCCTAAATACAGGCGCGCCGCAGGGATGTGTGTTGAGCCCTTTTTTGTACTCCCTCTTCACTCATGACTGTGATCCTAAGCACAGCACAAACACCATCATTAAATTTGCTGATGACACAACCGTGATTGGCCTGATCTCTGACTACAACGAGACGGCCTACAGAGAGGAGGTGGAGCAGCTGGCACGCTGGAGCCAAGACAACAAGCCAATCCTTGTTGAGATAAAATCCAAATTAGCCAAAAAACAATGACTCAGGCAAACATTAAATAAATGGTGAAGGGATTCAGAAAAGGGCATTAATGTTGAATATAGTGCACGTTTGTTACATTTTGATTATCTTTGTGCAGGGAGACGTATCTGGCCAGGACACCGATGCTTCCATGACTGCATTTGTGCTGATTGCCATGCAGGAGGGCAGAAGGCTCTGCATTGAGAAAATTTCGGTGAGTCTGTCACTGAAAAGGAGTGACATTTTGAAACTATGCATGTTTCACAAAAACCTTGATATCTCTGTTTCTTGCCAAATTCGGTAGATACCTGCCTTGATTTAACTTGACAATTCACTTCTTGACAATAAATGCTCGTACAGACACACAGGTTTCCCCCACTTAGGTCGCAATCACACTGGACGCGGATTTTAAAGTAGGAGGTGGATGTGTTCTATTGTTTGTTAATGAAAATGAGCGGATTCCGCGTCGAATATCAGCGCAAGTTGGATTGCGGATTCTCCACCTCTCTGCGCCGCACGGATCGAGTTAAAAAAAGTTCAACTCAAGGCGGAAAATCTGCTTCATGGCATGAGCATGTTTCATAGGACACTGTTATTTACTAAGTGTTACTAATAGTTTATAAGTGCTTTAAAAGCAACTGTTATTCTAAAGTGTTATTGTAAAGTGCTATAGTGGTTTATAAACTCTGTAAAGTTTGATGTTAAAAACGTGCACACAACTGGCAAACAATTGTCTGATGGGGGGGGAGGGGATTCATTCCAGAGGTTTGGAGCTGCCACAGCAAAGACTCAGGTCTCCTTTATTTACAAGACGGTAACATGGAGGAGGCCTTTGTTAGTGGATCTGAGGGACCTGGGTGTAGACTGGGGTAGTGTCTTAGCATGTGTAAAATGTAGGAAGGGGGTGACCATGTAAAGACTTAAAAACTAGAAGGAGCATTTTGAATTGGATTCTGAAACAACAGATGGGTAGACCGTGAAGAGAGGAAAGGACAGCAGAGATGTGGTCATACTTCCTAGTGTCAGTTAAATGTCCATCCGCTGCATTCTGTCCCAGTTTAAAGAGTATCTGGGACTGGGGGAGGCCACGGTAGAGAGAGTTGCAAACGGAAAAGCCAAGATATTATGTCATCACACTCTTTCTTGAATTCTGTCATCTGCAGGTATAGATACAGTTTTGGGATTCCTCCAATCTAGAAAGTGCCCTCAGACTAACCCCTAAGTTGCTGCAATGGTTCCTTAAAGGGACACTATGTGAGATTTTTAGTTGTTTATTTCCAGAATTCATGCTGCCCATTCACTAATGTTACCTTTTTCATGAATACTTACCACCAGCATCAAATTCTAAGTATTCATTATGACTGGAAAAATTGCACTTTTCATACATGAAAAGGGGGATCTTCTCCATGGTCCACCATATTGAATTTCCATAAATACTAATTTTTAGCTGCAAAAATTACTGTACTTGGACCTTACTAGAAAATATTTGTTTAATACTTAGTAAACTTTCATGTGAAGATCACATTTGGCAATAGGCAGCCCAATTTCAATAAGCAGCATAGTTGCAGTACCTTTTTTGACCATTTCCTGCACAGTGTCCCTTTAAAAGAATATTGAGAGATATCTGTATGACTGTGTGTGTGGTTTTGTGCGTGCATGCGTGCATCCATTTGCGCGCATATGTGTTACTGTCATCTGCAGTCATATGGAGCTGGTGTGGAGAAAGCAATGGGATTCCTCCAATCCAGAAAGGGCTCCCTGACGAATCCCTACGCTGCTGCTATAGTGTCTTACGCCCTGGCCAACGCTGGAGTACCAGACAAATCTCTTTTTGCACGTTTTATATCTAGAGGTGAGTTAAAGGGGAATCATGTATTCGAGCATCAATATGATCACTTGATTACATGCTTTAGCCATGGCACAACCCTCGATGTCGCCGCCTTGGTCCGTTATTGTATGTTTGTACGTAGTGCAGTGCGAAAATGTTTTGCCCCACTCACTGATTTTCTACATATTTGTCACAGGCCAACATCTTACCAACTGGAGGTGTTAATTACCTCAGAAAATGGAAGTGACTCCACAATTAGACTAGGCAAACGTTGTCCAAGGCCAAAGCCATCACCTCTGACAAGGACAGCATCTCTGACAAAGCTTGTCTAGAATTTCCTAGAAACATATTGACAATTAATGAAAAGCTTTTGAGAAAATACTCTGTGGGCAAATGAAACAAAAACTTTTTGAAAGGAGAGTCTGGCTGACTTGGGAGGTATCTCTATCTACCATTTCAATTTGCTTTGACCTGAAATGATTCAGCATGACAAAGATGCAGTAAAAGCTAAGGAATAAGTGAGAGGGAAAATACGTACTTTCGCACAGCACTTTGTGTGTGTGTGTGTGTGTGTGTGTCTGTTTGTGTGTAATATAATATAATATAATATAATATAATATAATATAATATAATATAATATGATAATATAATAATATATAATGCTTCATAGATGAATCACACTGGCCAGTGCGAGACAACCGTCCATTTACGATAGAGGCCACAGCTTACGCCCTGCTGACGTTGGTGAGGATGAATGAGTTTGAGAAGGCCGGTCGGCTGGTGAATTGGCTGAGGCAAAACCAGGACTATAGAGGTTATGGATCATCCACTCAGGTAAGCAATCTCCTACCCCATAAACTTGAAAATTAAGACTATGAAGGCTTTGAAGCATCCACTCAGGTTACCAATCGCATAATGAATCAACTTTCACTAGCTCACAATCTGAAATTTGGAAAAGCATGTATGCATACATTTCCGTTGTCAAGGGATAACGGGCTTCTCGTGATCGCATGGCTCTGATAGGAGAGTGGCTGTCCGCGCAGTGCTTCACAGGGTCCACATGGACCTTTATGATACATCCACAATTCAAACAGAAAACGTGTATATTTGCGAGAATTTTCCTACAAAAAGCATATGCATTAAAAACTATAAACATTATATTGAGTATACAATTGTATCATACACTTTAGGGCTGCACGATTGTAGAAAAAAATCATAATCGCGACTATGAATCACGATGATTGATTTTTGCTGATTTTTTTTTTTTAAATTTGACAAAATGAATTATATACGGGATGAGCAAAATAAAAAGAATTGCAATAATTATTTTAAAGGCTATAGCATGAAACTTGTTAACAGATTTCTGGCCAGAAACACCAGCCTGTCACTATGTTCTGGCTTCATGGAGATTCTCGAAGGTAGGTCACTATTGCCACTATTAAATCCCGATTGAAATCACGATTTTGATATGTCATTATTATATCATGATTTTCGATTATTTTCCATTAATTGTGCAGCCCTAATACACTCTATCTGTAATTGTCATGGAGTCATTCCAGCTGGAATCAGCAAATTTCTGAAAAATCTCCCACTCGACCCCCTCGGATTTGCCTGAAAAAAATGTATGTGATGGCTTAAACATCCAATAGATCATATCCACAATATCAGAACTCAGCTCTGGATACTTTTGGCACAAAAAATCTGTAAATAAGTACACCCCCTACGCTTATTTTAGCGACAGTGCATGAGTGACCATGTTCAGACTCAATTATCTCCAGAACTATTTGTGTCAGATTCATTATATTTTCAGGGCTAAGAGTCCCAGACCTGAATATCATATATTACAATTTGCAGCACTGTAAGTCAAATCACACCGTAATAATGTGCCTCTACTTTTTGTAGATATCATATGTTCTAGGGTTTCCAAATGTCTGTAAAAACCTCAAAGTTCTACATGTAAGGTTCATCCTTGGTAAATGGTCTGATATGTACCATGACTTTCACATCATAGTATATCTAACAAAAGGCTCCAATGGTTGTTGAGATACAGAGGTCCAAAGATGGGAAACAATTAATTTGCACCAATGTTTGGAGCAATATTTCCAATCTATGACACTAGTTAGGAACTTTCTGTTTGGTGTTTCTGAAAGAGGATGTTTTTTTTTAACAACATATAAAAAAATTGGGATGGTGTTTTGCCTCATTCTTTTTATAACGGACTTCAAAATCTCAATTGGCTACAATTACTTGAAGCTATGAGGACCATGTCACCAACCGACTTGTCGCAACTCTCAAATCCATGGCTCTGATGTCACCTTAATAGTGAAAACAAGATGGCTACCCTGTGAATGACAAAGCAAATTCTAGGGAAACCATAACACTTGTAAATTAATTGATTGATGCCACACAGCAAGAATAGCACATTGCACATGGCTTTGATAGACATTAATTATTTTAATTGTAAAATCATAATAATCATCATCATCATCATTTTAGTAGTATTAGTAGTGGTAGTGGTAGCGGTAGTAGTAGTTTTGGAATAAAGTGATGAAATGGGAGAGGATTAAAGAATTGTAGCACTCTTGTTTGCAACAAGGACTCCCATCCTAACTAGTCTTTCAATCAGCACCTGTAACTTTATATTTGCTATGAAGCTTGTGTCTTACTCGTTAAGTTATCAGCTGTATTGCAAAATAACTTAATTCATACTGGCTAGAGATTCCCTCAGACTATTTTGACAGCATGGTCCTGGAGTTTTAGTTAGAGGAGTTTGCTTGCATGCAGTATTCAATATCAGATGAATATTGAAGGCACAGAAGTTCATATCGGCACCAGACAACTATGTGGTTCTTATCACATTGTTGCGATCTAATTAAGCTGCTTGCTTCAGTATAATGTTATACCACTGCAATGCTGACAAGTGGATTGCAAGTTAGCAACAGCAATTACAACAGTCATGGTTTGGATATTTATAGACAATGTTCATTACTTGTAAAGTTCATCATCACATTGATCCAGGTGAGATGATGGAAGCCGAAAAGAAGCTTTGCAGCATGCAAAAGCGTTCAGATATGGTGGTGGATTGGGGGCGGGGCACAGTTCTACAGTCAGGGTACCTCCGTCGTGGTGACTGTTGGCGGGAGTGGGACTGTTTTATGGTCGCATAGGAAAGTAAAAGTTGATTAGAGATGACACATAGGAGGAGACAGTTTGTAAAGAGGTATCCTGATTGTAGAACTTCCCGCCCCCCATCATCCTCCCCTGACCGAAGTGCCCTGAGCATGGTGGTGGTATCCTTACTGAAATCAATACCTAAGTTGTCATTGTCTTTCAAGGTACCAAATTCGTTGTACCTGTACAATGAAAATAAAGATTCAATCAAAGTTTCATTCAGGTGTTCCTCATTGAAATGCCAATGACGGATGGGTGCACACAACAATATGAATGCAGATACCTAATTCACCATCAATGACAATGGCAAGCTACCTTATAAAGTCATCTCATAAGATGCAGCTAGTGATTGCAAGTTAAGTGTGTATAAAATCATTTGTCACAGGACAGAGCATTGAAAGTTCCTGACTTGTTTAATACATTTCATTTTTTTTTTCAAATATTAAATCACCATCAAGGAAGTCAAGGTTGCATCAAGGAAAACATATCAACACCTTGTTTTATTTTCAGAGGTTGTTTTTTTTATGATTTCTCTCAAAATGATACTTCTCTTAACCATCTTGAATTTATTGCTAACGTAGCGCCAGTGAGAACATGTTGCGTAGTCACTTGATCATCTGGCCGATAGTACACTTAAAAAGATGAGGCCAGAATCCCTGAAAAAAAAATCAGAAATACTGAGCTGAACAAACAGCTTTGCCTGGGCCCGGGATAAAGTCGTCTGAAGAGACCCCTTCCCAATACATGCAATGTAATGAGTACCCAATCTTGATTCCCCCATGTCCTTGGCCCAAAACAATTCACCACTTCCGCTTCCCTCTGCACTATTTGATCACAGGCTTATGTCACACCGCAATGCGCTTTACGATCATTAAAAGGAACGAGGCAAAACACCATTCTATTTTTTTGCTATGTTGTTAATAAAAATATCCTCTTACAGACACAACAAAAAACAAGTTCACAGCTGGTGTCATACTTTGGAGGTATTGCTCTAAAAAATGGTGTGTTTTTTTTTCATGACGCCACTTTGGATGGATTTGAGGGATGCATGCCACACTCATTGAGATTTGAAAAGGCATTATACAAATAAAGGGCAAAACACCATCCCAATTTTTAGATATGTTGTTAATAAGAATATCCTCTTCGAGAAACAACAAACAGCAAGTTCACAACCGCTGTCATATATTGGAAATATTGCTCCAAACAATGGTGTTTTGTTTCCTTCCCTTGATGCTGACTTCCTGGAACTATTTTGGAACTATGCCATTGGCTCCATGAGCCGCCATGTTTGTGTGAAAATGGAACACAAAAATCAAGGGGATTGGCCACCTTCTTAGGATGGAATTGAGGGTTAAGTCAGATATACTGAAATACTGAGCTGAACAAGTATAAAATCACCTATTTGGTATCAGAGATTTTAGGTTTTAGTGTACACTGACTTGGCTATTCATTTTAGGTGTAGTAAACCCAATTTTTTTCTAACGTAACAGGGCTCCTAAGGTACACCTGCATGTCACACAGGAATGGGTTTTTGAAATTCATTATAAAAATAATGGGGCAAAACACCATCCCAAATTTTAGATATGTTATGAATAATAATATTATCTTTCAGAGACACCAAACAGCAAGTTCACAACTGGTGTCATAGATTGGGAATATTGCTCCAAATAATGGTATAAATTAGTTTTTGCCCATTTTTGGACCTCTGCATCTCAACAACCATTGGACCCTTATATCAAATATGATGTGATGTGAAAGTCATGGCACATATCTGACCATGTACCAAGGATGAACCTTGAATGTTAAAATTTGAGGTTTTTATGGACATCTGAAAACCCTTGCAAATTGTAATGTATGCTCATCAGGTCTATGACTCTTAGCCCTGAAAAAATAATGGACCTACCACAAATAGTTTTAGAGATAATTAAGTCTGAATATGGTCACTCAGGCAGTGTCGCCAAATCAGGGGGAGGGTGTGTCCTTATTTACAGATTTTTTGTGGAAAAAGTATGCACAGCTGAAATCTGC
>NC_085857.1:48759186-48769186 GCF_034702125.1 Engraulis encrasicolus | reverse complement strand
CTATGTGTAGACGAATAATAGGTTTAAATGTGGAGCGTTTCACGCAGATGTACTTAAAATGGCACAGGATGATATTAGGGCGTGGAAACAGACCACACTAAATCCACTTTTCCTCCTGTATAGTTACGACAGGGCAAGGACCGCCCTGTTCAGAAGTTGGAGAAAGACCAGAAGCTGTCTGATCGAGGTTCCCTCATACTCTATCTGAACAAGGTAAAGCAGACACAGTCAAGTATCAACTTACATAACATTTTACCACGGATGTACCAAATGTTGATTTTTAAGTTCTGCTGAATACTGAATCCACTGCTTAAGATTCGGACCAATCCGAAACTGAATATCGAATCCTACACCCCTCATCCTCTAGTACAGGGGTGGCCAATTATTTTGGTCTAGTGACCAAAGGGCTGCAGATGTCTTGCATACTTGCATATGTGAATAGTGATAACAATGATAAATAATAATAAATACATCATGGGTGCCATAACGTTTTTGCCATCATTCCTGCACATCGTAATGAAATGAATGTATAAACTTGGTTAACTTTAATCCGCCAAGTGTTTTGCGGGCCCATGTATGTGTAGGGCTCTTATCTCAACACTGACAGGACTCCCTCTTTGTGTGTGTGCTTCTTGTCTCCTGGATGCATGTCGTTTAGGTTTCACACAACCAGAAAGACAGGATCGCCTTTAAAGTGCACAGAGTCATGGACGTGGGCCTCCTGCAGCCTGCAGCAGTTACTGTGTATGAGTACTACAACAGTGGTGGGTAGCACACACACACACACACACACACACACACACACACACACACACACACACACACACACACACACACACACACACACACACACACACACACACACACACACACACACACACACACACGCATGTGCACATACACTGACACACGCGCTCGCACACACACACACACACACACACACACACGTATAATGCATATGTGCGTTGTGTGTGTGTGTGTGTGTGTGTGTGTGTGTGTGTGTGTGTGTGTGTGTGTGTGTGTGTGTGTGTGTGTGTGTGTGTGTGTGTGTGTGTGTGTGTGTGTGTGTGCGTGTGCCTTTGCAGAGAACCGCTGTGTAAAGTTCTACCACCCTGAGAAGGTGACTGGCCAACTGACCAGACTTTGCGACCCAAGCAATAATATCTGTCAGTGTGCAGAAGGTAACAATAATACTAATAATACTACTACTAATAATAATATTAATAATAATAATATTATTAAAAATAATAAATAATCACTTGTCTGTGTGCATAAAGTCACAACTGACCAAATCAAAAATACAATTCGAATAAATAGTAATGGCATCACACATGTGAATATTATTTTGATTTTTACAAAATTTATTCAAGGCCAACTTGGAATACCAAGAATCCCTGCCCTGGTCTGTCTTTTAATTAAGTCAGCTCTGTTTCCCCATGCCCTTTCCAGGGGGGACTAACAATCATGTTTGAATACTGTATGTTGTTTGTTGTCCACAGAAATATGTAGCAAGCAGAGAAAGACTCCTGACGACACAGATACCCGTGGGGAAACAGCTTGCAAAACACATATTGACTATGGTAACTCCACCCAATCTGCCCATTGTTCTTTGTGTGTGTGTGTGTGTGTGTGTGTGTGTGTGCGTGCGTCTGTGTGTGTGTGTGTGTGTGTGTGTGTGTGTGTGTGTGTGTGTGTGTGTGTGTGTGTGTGTGTGTGTGTGTGTGTGTGTGTGTGTGTGTGTGTGTGTGTGTGTGTGTGTGTGTGTGTGTGATTGTGCGTGCGTGCATGGATTGTGGGTGGTTTGGTGTGCGTGATTGTGATCATTCGAATGACTATGTTCAAAATATGTGTTTAACACTTTTTTAAATCCCTTGCTTACTGTGTCTTTCTATATGCAAAAATGACCCAAACCAAACAGATACATTCCTTTGCATATAACTGCGTATAACTCCTTAGGGCCATTGAAGACTGAAACTATTCTTCACGTCCAAAATGTGAGACGCATTGTTAGTATTTGGAAATCCAAATAATACTTTATATCAGCTGTGGAGATTGAATTCCTGTTAAAGGGATACACCACACCCAGTTGAAATCGAGTATAAGTGCTTTCCAGTGCATTCACTACCACTGTCCATTCCAGGTCTCATAGCATTGACTTTAGTGGTGACAAAACGTTGAAAAGATATCTGTAAAATCTTTTACGCTGTGACAATTACATGATTTTGTTTTATATGAATGAAAAGTGTAGATATAAATATCTACATTAAATACATTTAAAGTGGGTATACATTTTGTTGGATGATCTGTGTAATTCATTTCCTTTTCTTCATCTTGTGATCACTTTTTCTTGCGTGTACCCTCTCTTGTTTATCGCAATGACTACTGCACCCTTTATCCTATTAGCCAGGGGTGTCAAACTCATTTCATTTCAGGGGCATCATTTTGGATGAAGGGGTCTGTGAAATGTTTGCACAGTTGTATAAAATAAGCTGTACAGCCGTGCTCTGTAACGACTCAATGTGAAATTGTGTAACTAAGAATTTGTTCAACAATTCATTCATTTGCTTGAATGTTTTCTAACAGTGATGAAGGGAACGATCGTGAGGTCAGAGAATTCAGCCACCACAGACAAGTACATCATCAGAGTGGCAAAGATGATCAAATCTGGTAGGTGATATGGTAAGAGTGTTTTCACACCTGGGGCCTTATTTATAACGGGTGCGTACGCACAAAAGACTGCGCACGCCATGTTCACCGCAAAAGAAGATCGGTGACGCCGCGTTTGCCTGCTATGCGCCCAAGAGATGGAACGCCCTCCCCATCGAGATCCGATCAGCCACCTCCGTCGACTCCTTCAAGAAGCAGCTGAAGACCCACCTCTTCATCCTTGCCAACTCCTAGCTGCCAAGGCGTCATAGTGTCCCAGCTGCCGCAGCGCCCTTACTACTCGCAACCAGCCCTGGCAGGGGGCTCCCCTAGGTGGCCGTTGGTCTCTGCCTGAGGTTTCTTCCTGACTATAGGGTTTTTTTTCTCAGACCTCACTGAGCTTTTTTTTCCCCCTTACAAACTATGAATCAAGCGAAAGGGAGTTTTTCCTCACCCCTGATGCCACCAGGGGCCGCACCTGAGCGCCCAATCTCTGTGTGACTATCTATGACTTATGATAGGCCCAGCCACTATGGACCTCACGCATCTAAGAATCCTGGTCCTAACCTACGTTGACCTTATGACTCTACAATCTCTGTCTATCTCTTCTTCCTCTGCCTTCCTGCTATTTCTGCCTCTCCTCTATACCTCTCCTTTTAAATCCATCTCTAACAATGTTTTTTTTCCCATTTGTTAAGCACTTTGAGTTACATGCCTTGTATGACACAGTGCTATACAAATACAATTATTATTAAGGTTTGGTATTTATAGAAAAAGAACTTGGCGGTAAACATGCGCAGCTCCACGCAAAGTTTGACCCATGCGTAGGCACTAAACAAAAGACCAAACGCGGAAAGCGCGACCTCAGGAGGTAGCTGGAAGAATGACCCGAAATTGGTTGAAGAAAAAAATCGAAGGTCACGTGTCACGATAGCCACTTTAACATTAGTTAATCAAGTCCGCAACGAGAATGCGGTTGTTTGTTGTTTGGTAATGGTGGAAAATAATAAGCAGGCCTACCTGGCCTATCCATAGCCACATGCATGTTTTGTAAGGAAGCAATAGCTTCAAATTTTACATTTAGGATAGGCCTAGATTACATTTGGATATACCCTACATTTTATTAACAATAACCACAGACCTTTCCAATATCAGGCTATAATCGTATCGGTAGGCTAGGCTATAAAGTGTTCCGAGTCTGCAAGGAATTACGTCAACATTTAAGCCAGTTGCAGAATCATCTGCTCGAGTCCCAAGTGCATCTGTAATGGTTGATTTTCTCAGCCATAGGCCTACAGGCAAGCATACAGCCAGGTGCCATACTAATGGACAGCTTCATTTCTCTTGTTGCATGTCATTTATTTTCCATGCGGTTATTTGTCATCAAAGAAGCAGAGGTGTGCATTTGACAGCTGGCCTTATACACTGATAATGCACATTTATAATACACACATTTAATAAATGCAGACTAGAAAATGCCCATATGTCATGCTGTCTGTGGATATGTCGATCGACAGTTGAAGCGTCGCTTTGAACTGAAAGCAGACAGCTGCGCGCAGTGACCAACGGCAATTGTTGAAAAAAGTTTAAACCCGGTGCATATGAGGTGCGATGAGACAGCGAATAGATTTTCTACCGGTGAATTTCACATGGGGACATGCCATGTGAGATGTTTCCTTGACGCAGCTATTTTTCCCTTTGTTCACAACTCAATTAATACTACATGTCCATGACTTGGCAGGTTCATGTCCATGCCATCCTTATTTTATTTATTTTTTACTTCTGGTATAGCGTGATTTTTGCGAACAACCATCCACATGCTGCAATTCGAGGGATTCTTTTTGTAGGCTACGATTTCCCAAACTTAACCGCTCCACTTTGCCCAACGTTCTCTAGGCCTATCTAATAAAACTGTTTGCTCCACATGTGGTAAATAGGCTATCTCGTCTGCTTTCCGCACGCCGTCCACAGATATAAATATTCATTTTGGGCGTTTCACTGAATATTCATAGATAATTATGGGTGTGTCCACAGGTGCGCACAGGTGTCGCAACTTCAGAGTCAGTTGGGATTTATAAAGGGAAATCGACGTGGAACGTGCGTGCGCTATGCTTTATAATAAATCTGAATATTTTCTTGCGCACGCACATCCTGAGTTTCGTGCGTGCGCCATCTTTTGGCGCATTTCTTCCGCAAAGTTTTATAAATGAGGCCCCTGGTCTTTTTCAGGCTTTTAAGTGAACTCAGACCTGTGCCTCAGCATTTTCTGCACAGACGTGAATGTTCCAAAGTGTACCCAGACCCCTCGGAAGGGAACCACACTGAGACCTTTATTGACATGGTCTCAGTACGGTCCTAATCTTACCTTTAAAAGGTCTTTTTAGTCTACTATTATATTATATTATATTATATTATATTATATTATATTATATTATATTATATTATATTATATTATATTATATTATATTATATTATATTATATTATATTATATCTGTTTGCCTGTCTGTTCATTTCTCTGTTTGAAAATCAGGCACAGATGGTGGCATGTTGGAGGGGAGAGAACGTGTCTTCATCGGTCACGCTAACTGCAGAGAGAGCATGGATCTGCAGGAGGGGAGGAGCTACCTGATCATGGGAGCCAAGCAAGATGTCCATCAGGTCAAGGACGGGTGAGTTTTCTGTGTGTGTGTGTGTGTGTGTGTGTGTGTGTGTGTGTGTGTGTGTGTGTGTGTGTGTGCGTGTGCGTGTGCGTGTGCGTATGAGTGTGTGTGTGCGCGCGTACATTTGTGTGTGTGCGTGCGTGCATTTCTGTGTGTGTGTGTGTGTTAACCGATTTCACCATTTAATAAAACGTTAATCAAACTATTTAAAATGACCTAGCATCGGCCGTAAGCTAGCCACACCATGTCAAGCAAATATCAATTGGTGTTACGTTTACAATTCGTTTTTTTGTTTCTTTAACATTAAAAGGCTTGAAATGACTTGCCACTAGTGACAGCTAAAATAAGGCCAGTGTGTGTGTGTGTGTGTGTGTGTGTGTGTGTGTGTGTGTGTGTGTGTCTGTGTGTTTGTGTGTCTGTCTGTGTCTGTGTGTTACCGCTACATGCATCTATGTTTGTGTCTGTTTCCATAGTTATCAGTTTGTGTTGGGGGAGCAAACCTGGATAGAGCATTGGCCCACGGACCAGGAAGCCCAAGATTCCAAAGAGGTCGGCGACAGGCTTGAGGGAATTCAAGAACTTGTGTTTGACTTTGAAACTGCCGGCGGATGCCAATACTAATGTTTGACCTTACCGCTTTGGGTTGCCTCCAATCATTTTTGACCTTCACTTACAGTATATCACGAAAGTGAATACACCCCTCACAGTTTTGCAGATTTTTGAGTATATATTTTCATAGGAAAGCATTACAGAAATTTCACTTTGACACAATGATTAGTGACCTTTTAACAACATATTTAACCGCTAAAATTTCTTGTTCACTCAGAAAAAAACAAAATACAGCCATTAATGTTTGAACATGTACTCACAAAAGTGAGTACACCCCAGATTAAAATCCAGTAGAGAAGGGGCTATGTTGGCTCGAATCGTCTCGAAATGAAACGAAATGAAAAGGGATGACAAGGGAGGTCATCAGTGTGCGTTTCAACATTTCTTTGCATTGAACTTTTACATTTTGAGTCTGCATCTGGTAAAAAAACAAATTTGCTTTAGATGGTGTCAAGCATGTGTGGTGGTAAACAAGTGAGTTTTACAAAAACTCAATAGCCAAGCATGGTAGTGGGACTGACATGGTTTGGGGATGCATGAATGCTGTCAACATTGGCAATCTGAAATACACCTAAAAGAAACATGCATGTCAACATGCACTGTGACTACTGAAGCAGATCATGATATTCTCCATAGGATTGCATTCAAATCTCACACCAATCTATTTAAGCCAGATGCAGACTCAAAATGTAAAAGTTCAATGCAAAGAAAGGTTGAAACGCACACTGATGACCTCCCTTGTCATCCCTTTTCATTTTGTTTCATTTCGAGACGATTCGAGCCAACATAGCCCCTTCTCTACCGAATTTTAATCTGGGGTGTACTCACTTTTGTGAGTATATGTTCAAACATTAATGGCTATATTTAGTTTTTTTCTGAGTGAACAAGAAATTTAAGCGGTTAAATATGTTGCTAAAAGGTCACTAATCATTGTGTCAAAGTGACATTTCTGTAATGCTTTCCTATGAAAAGATATACTCAAAAATCTGCAAAACTGTGAGGGGTGTATTCACTTTCGTGATATACTGTAAATTGCAGCCAGTAATGTGTGGTCTTCACTTAGATTGTGGCAAACGACGCTTGACCTTGACTTAGGTTGTAGGCAATAGTGTTTATGACAACTGTTTGTCTTCTGTCCTAAAACCATGTAAGTATACGTAAGAACATGTTATTCTAGGTATGGTACGATGGTAGACATGTAAACATTTATATGCTGTCATTTAGATCTCTTTACAGTAACCAACAGTTGAAATGAATAAACAATGAAATGGTAAAAAATAAACAATTACATAAATACAGAATGAAATGGTTATTTTTTGTGACTAATGAACTAATGATCAACAAAAATGTACAAATGTTTGTAAATGAGTAGGAAATACCATGTAAACAGTAGGTCTTGCCATACTAGCTCTGTAAATTTACAACACACAGTCCCCTCCTACAGTTTTAGAACAGCAAACCAAATTGGGTTTGAGACGCAACGATGTGCATGACAAAAACGTTCAGAATATCACCTTTTATTTACTGGTTTATGTTTATGGTTTATGTTTGGTTTATGTTTTAGTTTTATGTTTACTGGTTTATAGGCTGGATATGTTGAATAATTTTGGATTTAGGCCATTTGTATTACGTTGCATCTTTTTTTTAGTGAGCAAAAGTATTGGAACATGTGACTGGTAGGTGTTTCTTGCTGACCAGCTGTTGAATTTAGAGATGATTGTTCAAAGGTTAGATAGCAATACATGATGTCAAATAAACATTCTTTTAAATAAAAAAGGCAATACATGATTACTCACTTCTTTTTTTCGGAGGCAGTCCGCAGGCGGGCGTTGAAGGGGATAAGCAACTGCAGAGGTTGCAAGATCTGACTACAGTCGCATTCATCCCGCGATAGTTTGACACCATGTCACCTCGTCGACGCAACATCGACGAAATTTCGAAGTTTGACAGGAAATCTAACCGTCATGCAGCATTTTCATCCAGGGTGCATTGCTGTCTAAATGCGCATGCATGCGTTGACGACAAGTCGATCCCACCTATTGATTTTTGATCACATTATTGCGCATACATAGAGGCTTTTGGTCCCGTGGAACAATTGGCTGTTGGTTTACTCAAAATCCATTCTAATGCGTATAAATGCATGTCCATTCATTTGGAGAGTGCGTTTGCCCATGCTGTCTGATTTTGACTTTCATTTTGACACAGCTTGGAACAACTCCCTAAAACAAAACAAAACGGTTTACTTCAAGGCAGTAATGCTTGCAAGCCTGGAGAGATTGGATATATTGTGCGTTTCATGCGCTTAACCAGACATCTTTACATAGGGTCGCATTCGGACGGGATTAGTATTACCCAGGGTGATCTTCCCGGACCGTTTTACAGAAGGTAAAATTCGCGGGGAAGTTTACCCGACATACTCCGCTATCTTTACCGGACTGGCGCATTCGGACGGGATTAAATTTCCCGGTTATTATTACTTTACCTAGACTGGCGACGCCATCCATGTACTCCACCCAAAGATTTTGGCTCCGCACATCGTCTGGCAAAAGCCTTGAGCTCGGTTCTCTCAGTGTTTCGCCAATCAGCAAACAGTTGAGAGTGGTGACGTAGAACTCAACCAATCAGTAACGGAGCTCGCGGGTAAGGTAACTATATTCACACTTTCGTTTTGTTATTTGCATGCTTTTGCGACGCTATAATGTAACAGGCATGCTAATAAAGCACAATATGGGTTTTAATTTGAGTTCAATTGATTTAAATGATAGAGTAAGATCAGACCATCTCCCATCGTCCACGGAGACTGATTCCTCATGGCTTTGATTGACGGGGTCAACAGTCGGCTATTCGCCCAGGCTAGTTAAACATGACCCGGCTGTAAATGTGGATGTGCACAGAGAGAAAGCAAGACACACAAGAGCGGAATGGGCGTTATAACAGAGAGAGTAGAGAGAGAGAGAGGTTCCATTGGCCCATTGTTTCCTGGTTCTATTATGGCCCCCTTAGGCAGACCTAGGCAGACCTAAGGACTGTTCTATTCATTGTAGGAGCATTATGACACGGCCCTTTAGGCAGACCGGAACCTGATCGCGTTAGGTGCCCATAGAAACCTATTATGTTGGCATATCTCTATATAAAGAATCTCTGGTAATAATGCCTCCAAGATAGCCTGGGAACTCCCACACTGCCTTTAGTTCTACACATTGAGAGTAAATAGAATGGAGGCCAAAATTCTATTTCATTGTTGAAGCCAAGTTGGAGCCAAGGTTGGACCCAAAAAGACCAAAAAATGGCCAAATCCCATTCATTCCTATGAGAGACATAAAACCCTGTATCTCCCTTAAATGCCACTCCAGGGGGATCATTTTTCGCTCAACTAGTAGGTCCCCTTGCTCTCCAACTTACCAGGGTGGTGATTTTTTGTGGTGATGTTTTATTTTAGAGAGATATTAAAAGTTAAATTGACCAATGAGCATCAGAACATGGTTTGATTGACCGTTAGAAGTCTTGTTGTTGTCCAATCAGCACCTGCGTTTGGCGTTGCTAAGGTGGAATGTAAGTTGGAATGTTCCCAAATCTGGCTTCAAAGCGTTGAATGGCAAAAAGCGTTGATTTGGCGTCCATTCTATTTACTGTCAATGGTTCTACACAATCGTTTCGATCTGAAAGACACTCACTTGTGATTAGGTCTGGTGTTAACCAGGCAACCTCGAAGACATTTGGTGCCCTAGAATGCTTTCTCTGCCTATGCTTAGTGCTGTCCATGCACACACACAGCTACACACAAACACACATCAGCACTTAGATACCAAACACAGAAAAAAAGATGCAAAGACACAAGAATTAGCATTGCCATTTTATTCATTTAATTGTATTTTTTAGAATATGAAACGGGGCATTCACCAACACAGTCCCATATGTAATTGCATTGATTCCTTTCCCCACAAAACTTCCTGATAAGGAACATTTAAAAAATAAAGTCCCACTAACACACACTGGACCAGGTGTTGCCGGAGTGGGTGTTTTCCTGCCCAATCGGGCTGATTAGGATGGAAATCTGCAGGTTTAAAAGGCCTACACCTGGAAC
>NC_085857.1:48742199-48759086 GCF_034702125.1 Engraulis encrasicolus | reverse complement strand
CTCTCTCTCTCTCTCTCTCTCTCTCTCTCTCTCTCTCTCTCTCTCTCTCTCGTATATTCCTTACCCATGTCGAGGTATTCATACACAGTCACAGATCCCGGCTGAAGAAGACCCACATTCATCATCTTGTGGAGCCTGAATGCGATTTTATCTTCTCTTTTGTTGGACACCTAAGGGAGGAGAGAGAGAGAGAGGGAGAGAGGGAGAGAGAGAGAGAGACAAACAAATGCATTAACAACTCAGGTTTAAAAGGTCAAGTTCTGTGTGTGTGCGTGTGTGTGTGTGTGTGTGTGTGTGTGTGTGTGTGTGTGTGTGTGTGTGTGTGTGTGTGTGTGTGTGCGTGTGTGTGTGTGTGATTGACGTACCTGGTCCAGGTAGATGATCAGTGAACCCTTCGGGGATAGCATCTTGTCCATCTCAAACTTCTCGATGTACCTTTCTTTACCCGTGGAGAGCTGGAGGTATAGAGTAAAAAAAAGTTGTTAGCCTGTTAGCAACTTCGGTAGCCAATGGGAAAATGCATTGAAAACAACAAAGTGAAAACAACTTTGGCTAGAGAACTGCACCCCTGGCAAGGCTGAACTCAACCGAACCGAACCAGATCGAATCGAATCGAGTCGCACTGAATCGCTGAATATTTTTAAAGAATCGACTCTGAATCGCAATCACTGTGAATCAAGATTGAATCGCATCGTTTAGTTGCGCAGGTATACGATTCACACCCCCACTGGTTATCTGATATATTGCACAGGGCATTTTCCCGGAAGGCCGTCGGTCCCCAGGGGCAGACACTGGGGTTTTTTTGTCGTACAGTTTGGAGGGGGAGGCACATTGGTCCATCTTCAATATATACGGTGGACTGAGTACAACAGGGTTTGGTACAAACATGGCTTGTATGTCTGAGGAGTCAGTTAAAAAAACATCGCCTGGTTGTTTTTTTTAGAGCCGCAGTCACAATATTGGAACACATGGAAACCTGGTGATACTACATGGATGGACACACTGCGTTGATATAAACACTAGATGCCTTTTTGGCATGACCCAACTCAGGCCATCAATCAATCAATCAATCAATCAGTCAGTCAGTCAATATTATTTATATAAAACGTTATCAAACAAAACTGTCTTTCAATGGGCTAGAGAGTAGAGAAGGAAAAAACTATTATAAATAAAAGATAAAATATATTATAACTATAAAGATAAGAAAAAAACTATATTTTATTATAGATAGTAGACTAGATAACCAACTAACTATCACCAAGGCAGATGGAAATAAAGCTGTTTTAGCCAACCACCACACCATGGTCATCATTAACTCTCAGGTACAGCATTCTATTGAGGGAAAGGCGAGGTGGGTCGGAAAATACAGTAGGTTTGCTCAGTCCATTAGTGCCCTGTCACAATTTTCAGGCCCCATGATCTGACCAGACGGGGTGGAAACTTGGGTACCCCATACCAACTAAACCTTTGACCAGACGTCAGCCATTCGTTCTAATACAAAAGAGCGGTCAACTGTGCAAGTACCAGCATCTATTTTGCTTCACTTACTTTGGTGAGATCAGTACTATCCACGTTGAAGCCGGTGAGCAGGCCGATATCCAGAATTGACATTGTAGCCGGCCGATCCTTGTGGAGATACCTGAGAATAGAAGAATAAGGGTAATGTTAGAAGGCTAGATCAATGATGATGAGTGAGGGAATGGTTGCATAAGTGGATGGACAGAGGGATAAATGGATGAGCAAAATAATTAATAAAAATATGAATGACGGAATGATCACTGACAACCATTATTCAATCAATTATTCTCTCTCTCTACCTCTTCACCATTCTCAAAAGCCTCACAACAAGAGCTACTGCTAATTCTCATCTCTCTCTCTCTTTCTCTCTCTCTCTCTCTCTCTCTCTCTCTCTCTCTCTCTCTCTCTCTCTCTCTCTCTCTCTCTCTCTCGGACTGGAGGAAACCTTCCAAAGTGGGCTAAGAGTGTGTGTTCTGGGAAGATGCCTGCACAGGTGCACACCTGTGCAGCTTTGCTGTTCTCATGGCCCTCTATGACATCAACACTTTTCTTGACTTATAAAGCCCGCTGCAACCTTGTCCCACTGTTCCAGTCATTCACTTTGCCAGTTAATTAGTCAAATCACCTGTTTCTAACACTTCACTTCAAACAGGTGATTTGACTAACTCACTGATGCGGTGAATTTACGCAGACGAATTACAAATTTACAGACACTTACACTCATGAGGACATGGCAGCAATACTTGGGAGTTTGGCCTCCGAAGAGCAAGCCACGCCATGTATACTGGGCGTCAAACTCACATCAAACTTATCAAGAAGAAAAAGCATGAAAACCTAAAAAGACTTGCACATTACGTTCATGTGGCTGTGGATGTGGATGTGTGTGTGTGTGTGTGTGTGTGTGTGTGCGTGCGTGCGTGCGTGCGTGTGTGTGTGTGTGTGTGTGTGTGTGTGTGTGCGTGTGTGTGTGTGCGTGCGTGCGTGCGTGCCTTCACATTTGTGTGCTGATAGACACCACTACAGGTGTACCAGAAAAAAAAAGTCACGGCTGATTTTGATCAGTGTGTCTATTCCACAAACAGGATTTCTCCTTGCTAGCTGACATAAGACACAAGCTTGACCCCTGTAGATCAGTTACTCGGTGAAGTTAGCTGTGCAAAGGATTGTTCCAGTGTTTTTTTTTTTTACTTATACTTATACTACTGGATATTTACTTATATTGTCACTTTTAGTATCTTATGAACTTACAGGACATTGATTGTCAGCAGCCAGGTCTCAAGAGCTCCCTCAAGTGACACTGTGGAAGAAACAGAAGAAGATATTGACATTGTCCGGCAGAAACCTTGTACCTCCACGTTTTTGAAAAAATATTTTATATTCGTTCATTATTCATTATGAAGAGTACATCAGTATTACTGTTCAATCTCCATGAGTAAATATGTATGAAACATTAGTATCAAATTTGAATGTTGAAATGTTTATTCATTTAGAAAATTGTGATTTAAAAATCATTAAGTAAAAACAAATGAAAAGTGGTGTAGTTAGGGAGGTGGACTTAAGATTTGGGTTGTTGGGGTTGTTGTTTCAAAAAAACTTTAATTCATTTCATTACTGTAAACTGCATGCAATATCTGATCTGACAGTTATTTGCAGTACAGTTATTTTCATATAACAACCCCCTTAAAGTAAAGGACTACATGCCTTGTTCATCTTTCCTGGCTTTTCATGAAACCACTATATAGAACCATGTTATTAAGTGTCGAAAAGGAAGCGTAAGTGAGGAACAAAGCTAACCTAAAATAACCTTCCAAGATATTTTCCATGAATGGGATTTTTATGTTCGACATTCTGCTGCTGGACCCACCTTTGTTTTGCTTTTCCAGCGTGACACTCAAATCGAACATCTTGCAGTCCATATCTATTTCACTTGGCTGGGCGTAGTAGAGAGTCATTACCTAAGGAGAGAGCCAAGCCTATTATACAGTAGTATTAACTTTATTCCATCCTTTCAAGTTTTACCCCATTGTCGTTTAACCCGTTTCTGGACCCGAAAGTATCGTTGCTAACAACTTAGGAGCTCAGAGCAGGTTGCCAAAGTGAGATTGCATTTCAACTAGTGGTGTCCCTTACGATTCGATTACGATTCGGGAGGCAACGATTTGATTTGAATCGATTCAGTCTGATTCTACTATGCATTTGCAATGCATTACATTTTCTACTTAGCAGCTCAGTGCAGGTTGCCAATATGAGATAGCATTTCAACAAAGTAAGTTGCTACCTTAAGGCATTTTCAGACTTAGTCTCTGTTAAGTGAACCAAACTCAGTCCTCTTTAAGTGGACCAAAAAGTGAACCAACAGCGAAAGGACTGAGTTAGTATATCACGTATATTACATATTGTTAGTGTATTACGAAAAGAGCTGGCCAATCTTTCTGGTCCTGTTAGGGTTTTATGGTGTGTCACTACTCTAGAGCTCTCCTTAAGTTTTTAAACCTAGTTACAAGTGTAACTTGTTAGCACTCATAAGTGAATTGTACTGAGACCTTGTCAATAAAGGTCTCAGTTCGGTTCACTGCCAAGGGGTCTAGGTACACTTTGGAGCATTCACATAACCGCAGAAAATGCTGAGTCACAGGTTTGAGTTCACTTATATGCCTGAAAGGGACCAGGTGTGAAAACACCCTTAGCTAGCAACAATGCCATCGAGAAATGCACAGCTGGTCGGCTATTGGTCATCATTCAGAACACAGCAGAAGAGTATTGAATATGAAGGCTATTTATATATTTTGACTAATGCAGTGTATTAGTCTTTTTTTATTTTATTTTATTGTTTTGATTCAATTCAATTCTTTGTCCATGTGCATGGCACAGTGCATGGTCCATATCAAAGTATACAAAACAACATGTTTCAATACATTACGTAATTATAAATTAAAAGGAAATGATCATACAATCCCAGTTTCATTGGAAAGGCATGTCACACTTTTGTCACGTTTTAACCTGTCAAACTTACCGATAGAGTTGCCTGTCCAGTTCCAGTAGCAAGTACTGTGAGGTTCTGGTTCAAATCCATCTGCCGACAACATATTAAATTTTATTATATTATCTTGTTATGTTACGTTATGCTATGTTACGTTATGTTACTGACATTGCTTTGAAAAGCATTACTCATACACACCTTGTCTGACCGGGTTAGGAAGGAGTTAGACTTAGTGAAGGTCCATTTAACAGGCTTGCTGCGGCCAGACACTTTAAGCTCGATCTCCAAATTCTGATCCTGCTGCTTGGCCTGGGAAGTGTACTCTGCTACCGCCTGGAATACCATGATGGTCGACTGGAGAGGAAAGGACAGAAAGAAGAGTTGATATGCCTAGTTTAGATTCCTCCAACTTTGAGAAATGATTGGCAGTGTTGCACTTGTGGAAAGGGATTTACGCATGGTTTGTTTAGGGTTGTGGAGGAATTTGCTGGCAAGACAATAGAGGGATTACGTTTTTTTTTCTTGTAGACAGGCTTTGGAGAGCCTATGACTTTAGCATTAGCTTACATACAGAATGGGGATATCTAGGAGATGCTAGTTGAGCAATATGCTACTTCTTGGAAAATCATGACTGGAGAGGAAGGGACAGAAAGAAGAGGTATGTTATGCCTAGTTTAGATTACTACAGCTTTGAGAAATTATATTGGCAGAGTTGCACTGGTGGAGGGAGTTTCCCCTGTGGTTTGTTGACGTTTGCCTTGGTGACGTGCACTTCAGCCTTGGGTGGGGGTGTGGGGAGAGGTAAGAGTGGGATTCGAACTTGCAAGGATGTAGGTGTAACTCAGTCATGCTGACGATAGTTAGATTTACAGTTGACATGCCTATTTTTAATCATTCATGAAAATACGAATCATGTCCCTTGTCGGTTTCGCATGATATAACTGCCAAATATGGGACGATTCCATATTTCAAGGAATGGGTGGCATCCCTCTAACTACTTAAACAGCAGCTTTCTTAAGGTTTGTGTGAAAAACAATTTATTTAAACATGCTTGTTTTATTGTTGTATTATTGTGAGTGGAAGTGTGCCTCCTTTTTCCCACATGGTATCATGGGAGCTATAGGAAAAAGGGACCTTGCGTCCTCCACTTGTGCTTGTGGCCTCGTACCAAGAAGTAATAGGCTCGTTTGCAACCACGCAGGAAAAGATTTGATCAAAACGTGATTTGCTTAGTCTTAAAAAGGAGGGGATAACTGCGTCGCAACCAAGCTGGACACATCAGGACGACGAGATTTCAACAGCGGCAAAGAAGGTGGATCTATAGGTCTGTGGGTGGATCTACCTTTTTTGACAGCGGGTGTACCAGGGTGCCCTCTCGTGGAATTAAATAATCATGGCGCTAATTCCATGACGCGCTTACCAACGTCGGCACATGCTTGTGAAATGCGAGACTCTCTCTGCCTCTCGAAGAGAAATCGGATGGTCTTGAGGTAGAGATACAGGTTACCACTCTGTGAATCATGGTACAACTCTTAGTTAAATTTGTGATGATTTGGCTTCACTTCCATGTAATAATTCAGTTAATTAGTACTCACTTTAGGCTATTCATTTTGTGTTTTGGGACCAAAGTCGTCATTCAGATAGGACCGTTTTAAAATTACTTAACAGCGCCAACCCATCCTACGAGGATTGAACCCAGGTGTTCAATATGTAGCTTTACCATGGCGCGCCAACCACAAAGGCCACTCTGTTTCGTGCACTTTCATACATAAAAGACAAGATAAGTCTCTCGCAACGGGTCTGTTTCCACATTAACCATCAGCAACTACAGACTTCCTGTGTTTCGATGCAGTTTCGAACCGGGGACCTCACGAATGGAAGTCAGGCGCGCAACCACTACTCCAACCGTCGAGCAGGCGGCCCGCGGAATAGTACTGCTTTTGTAACCTACGGCATACACTCCTAACGTGGCGAAGATGGAGCATCTGACGACAGGGTGGTTTGTTTCTCTTTTTTACTGTTGTAAGTGGGTTGTGCGACCATACATATGGATGATACCACTCTGAGTATGCTGCATTTGAGCATGAAATGCATTTCAGCATGTAGAAAATGAAGCACGTTCAACTACACACACATGAATCACATGAGCTATGAACACCAATCACGGCAGATTCCTCGCATCATGGAGGAGGTCTTTATGCCCAGCAGTAGGTTTTTGTTACTGCTTGGCTGCTTGACAAAACTTTTGTTCCCGCGATGGTTCAACGCCATGTGTCACGACTGCCAAGCAGAGGTCACTCCCTTCAACTGCGTCGTGAACGGCAATTCTAACCAGGATGCTTCTCGTGGACACAGTGAGCATGCTCGCTGCCTAGCAAATATTCAACCTCGTCGAAGAAACGCCATCATGAACGCCCTTAATACTTCATGATGACATCACTGACAATAGCATTATATTTAAATATCTCGCAAAAGCTCAATTGTAAGTAATTTTGTCATTTTCAAACAGGATGGTGAATGAAAAATAGTCCCCCAAAAATGGTTTTGGCTAGGCTGACAATTGAGAAACTCAATTGTTTTCTCAATGGAGGCGGGGCATCAGCAAAACGTGAGGTCACAAGTCCAAGTGGAGGACGCAAGGTTGCATATTGGAATGCATACAAGGTCTGTACCTGTGTGGATCCATAGCCACCTCCGAAAAACTGCTGTTGGTTGAGCCAGTGGACGATGGGAGCTGCCTTTTCAAACTCCCCAGCCCTCACCAGAGCCAGCAGGGCATAAGCTGTGGCCTCCAGGGTAAACTGGTTGTTTCCGGCCACCTCCCAGTGAGTATTGCCTAAAGAAAGAAAGAAAGAAAGAAAGAAAGAAAGAAAGAAAGAAGGAAAGACGGAAAGAAAGACGGAATTAAAGAAATATTTTGCTACAATTTTCAATATGAAATGTTAGCTATGCAAGATTACTCTGGCATAGTTGATTTGTAAATACATTTCTGTAAGGGCAGACTTTTATAGTACACATGACTAGCCATTGACAAAAAATAGCTCATGACTGAACCATTCCCATGGCAGTAAGAGTTCCGTCAATCCAATTGACTTTAATATACTATGTTTTTACACTACAATGGTTGCTCATGGAGCCTTTGACACATACATTTGTAGATATTCCTTTGATATAGTTCCACTAGTTGCAAATAGTGGGCATAGTATAGTATATAGTATATAGTTTATAGTATGTAGTATATACTGTAGTATAGAAGTGGTAAAGGTAAGTGTATTTTTTTTTCTACTTCGCATTTGCTTGTTATTTAGTGGACCTGTTCTGTCAGGAAGCAGCTGCCTGTAGACATATTTGAATCTATGTGAATCATGTGATCAACAACTTCCTGCTCCCCGCTTGTCACTACTGTGGCTCTTCCATGGATCTGAACTGAACAATCTGTAAGCCCAACCAGAGAGGTTCTATGGGTAGTACGAGAGAGGAATCTCGTGACTTTTTCCGGGTGGTACTGTCCACTAAGTGGCGCCATCCAGACAGCGCAGAGGAGCGCAGAGGCTGTTAGAATGAATGGGGTCCCATGGAGCTCAACCACGATGCTGCCATTGCTTTGGGAGAGAATTGGTGTCATTGTTTCATTTTATTTTTCCAAAAGACAGGATAGATTATCCTTTCAAACAGCATTTAGTTTGAATGTTTAAACTCGCTGGATCTTTGTAAAATACGTATTTATTGTCAATATAACGTCACGAGTGGCTTCACACACTGCGTTTGGATTGGTCGGCCGGCTGCATTGCTGTGATCATGACGGCCGTAAAGCAATTTTGTTAGCAAGATGCTAGCGGAGCCTGACTCATACATGCCAAAGCTGTAGGAAATCAGAAGGACATATCTCCCAGGTTATTGTACATTTAATTTAAATCCACATTGGTTTCCCAGAACAGTAATATTGCCAAGTTTCAGCCGAAAGCGAGCACAATTGTCAGTTATTAGCGCCAGCCTTATGAGCTCTGCTGTCTCGACAGCGCTCCCTAGGTGAACTGCAGGCACGGGTTGGAGGGCGAGATTGAACACTGTATGTAAACCCACTGTGGCCCACCTGTGGAGTGTTTGAACAAGACTTCCTGGTTCAGTTTGCCCTCATTGGCTAGGGCATACGAAACCATGGCGACCGCATAGGGATTGGTCAGAGTGCTCAGTCGGCCCTCAAGGTACTTTGTGGCCTTTTCCATGCTGCCTGGAAGACTCTAGGGAAAGAAAAGGGCAACATGACCAGGAACATGAATATGCAAGTACTGTACAGTACGTTTCAAAGGCAATGATAATATACTGTATATAGCAGCAGCCTAACACACTCTCTCTCTCTCTCTCTCTCTCTCTCTCTCTCTCTCTCTCTCTCTCTCTCTCTCTCTCTCTCTCTCTCTCTCTCTCTCTCTCTCTCTCTCACACACACACACACACACACACACACACACACACACACACACACACACACACACACAGACGCTGAAACAGACAGACTCACAGCAACTTTCTCGATGCAAAGCCTCCTGCCCTCCTGCATGGCGATCAGCACAAACGCAGTCATGGAAGCATCCGCATCCTTTCCTCTCACATTGCCCTGGAAACAAGAACATAATGTCCTGAATGCAGATACATTGCCTGCACACAGTGCCACTGACTGCTTCGAGTGGACTTGAAACAAAATCATCTGAAAGGGCCCCCCACTAAATACATACAATGAGTTGGGGACCAAATTCTGGGACCGCCACCTTAACTTGGTCACGGGACAACTGACCCATTTGACCCCCCCTTCTGGCTGCCCTTGCCTGCTTATAATTCTATGAGATGGTTACACTTAATTGTACTGACCCTTGTTACATTAATTAGGTACAGTATATCCATCCCCGAAATGTATAGCTGACCTAACCCATTTTAGTCTAAGCCACCTACACACAAAAAAATGCCTGCCCTGCCCTTTTTGGGAAAAGGTGCCTTCTGCGTATTAAAACCTAAATATCTCAGCCTCCGAAGTACATACAAATATGAAATGAGTTGCATTAAACGTCATCTTGCATTACAATGTGTTCATTCCGCCCTAACATACCACGTTTTTTAATATAAAAAGCTAAAATCACAAGAGACTGAATGCATACAGTATGTCGCTCCAGGCGCCAAAGGTCAAACAGCATATGAGCAGCATCAGGCTAAAATGGGTTAAGAATCAGTGTCCACCATACCACCATCTCGCCGTGGTACACATTGAAGGTCTCCTTGAAGATGCCGTCGGGCTGCTGCGAGTTCAGGACCAGCCATTTGAGAGCTTCACAGATGACCTTATCCTCAATGCTGATGATTTCACTGGCGATGGAGAAGACCTTAGCCACATACGCTGTCAGCCTGAATACACAAATAGAAAGGCCGTTACATACAACTACAGGCAGGCAGGCAGGCAGACACAGACAGCCAGATAGACAGACAGACAGACCTACAGACAGATAGATAGGTATAGATTCACCTACCAAGCGCTACTTGGTTTGTCTTTCCACACCGCAAAGCCCCCGTCTGCCTTACGGAAGGCCAACTGCTGCTGGTAACCTGGTAACAGTGAAGGCAAAGGAATGCATTGTTGAGACTTACCCCAAGAACACACCGAACACAACAAAAGATACACAGATATCAGAACCTCTCGCTCATCAGATTAGCAATGAAGAAAGAGACAGTTACAAGCATCACTCAAGTTTATGTATTTTCATGTGCAATTCAATTCCATGATGTTGATGTACTACAATTTGAGGGGCAACTCACTCATGTCGTTGCACTTTGTAGGGTAACTGAGTAATGCTGATGTACTATCATTTGTGGTCCATCTCACCCAAGTTGATGTATTTCACAGCCTCTGCTCTCTTCTCCAGTCCCACGTTCTCCCACTGGACCGTCTTGTCCAAGTAGTTTGTGGCGGTGAGGGGAAGGGTCATGTATATCATGTTCTGCTCTCCGCATCCCCTCGGCTGCACTATCAGGGAGCCCATGGAGTCCCCAGTAATGGCCTTCTCAATGGTCAGACTTAGTTGCTCTCCTGAAAAGATAGAATAGAGTAGTGTTGAGGAGAACAGAGTGGAGTTAAGTAGGTAGAGTAGAAAACAGTAGTGTAGAGCACAGAACATGGAGTCTCCTGTGACGGCCTTCTCAATGGTCAGGCTGATTTGTTTTCCTTTTGAGACAGAATAGAGAAGAGATCATAGTTAAGAAGAGTAGAGTTGAATATAGTTCAGCAGAGTAGACTAGAGTTGAGTAGAGTAAAGTTGAGTAGAGTTCAGTTGAGGTAAGTAGAGTAGAGTAAAGTAGAGCACATGGATTTCCCAGCAATGGCCTTCTCAATGGTCACGCTGAGTTTCTGTCCCGTTTATGCAAAGTAGCATAGAGCTGATTAGAGTACGGTAGGGCAGAGTACAATAGAGTTGAGCAGAGAAGTATAGATTGAGTATAATTCAGCAGAGTAGACTATATATAATAGTATAGAGTTGAATAAAGTAGAGTTGAGTAGAGTTTAGTTGAGTAAAGTAGGGTAGAGTAGAATAGAATAAAGAGCACATGGATTTCTCAGCGATGGCCTTCTGAATGGTCAGGCTGTGTTTCTCTCCTGTAAGTGGAATAGAGTTGAGTAGAGTGGAGTTTAGTAGAGTTAAATAGAGTAGAGTATAGTTCAGTAGAGTGGAGTTTAGTAGAGTTAAATAGAGTAGAGTATAGTTCAGTAGAGTAGAGTTGAATAAAGTATATTTGAGTGTTTAGTTGAGTAAAGTAGGGTACAGAAGAGTAGAGTAGAGTAGAGTAGAGTAGAGTAGAGTAGAGTAGAGTAGAGTAGAGTAGAGTAGTGGAGAGCACATGGAATCTCCCATAATAGCCCTCCGATTGGTCAGGCTGGGTTTCTCTCCTGTTATGCAAAGTGGAGTAGAGTTGAGTAGAGTACAGTAGAGTTGAATGCAGTAGAGTAGCATAGATTAGAGCATGTGGATTCACTAAGTGATGGCCTTCTCAATGGTCAGGGTGGATTGCTGTCCTTGATGACGTAGAATAGAATAGAATAGAATAGAATAGAATAGAATAGAATAGAATAGAATACCTAGTGGAATAGGTATGGTGCTGATGAGAGGTCACTTACCTGAGACAGGGAAGCAGGCAAGCATACGAATATGAATACTCACAATGTGGAAATTTGTCATCAGTTTCAACACAGACATATAAGCAATTAAACAATGATCTGCTACGATGCGGAGGACAGGTCACTAAGGGCCAAAACATACCAAGGCGGAACGGAACGGTCGCAGGACGGACGCGGTCTTTCTGCTTAGTTTTGGCCGGCGTGCTTTTCTCTGCCTTTCACACTGACAGCGTCGGCGTGCGCGCCCGCCCGACTACCGCCGGTTGGTGTGTAAGGACAGATAGGTTTCAATGTATTTTCACCGACGCCGGTAAAAAACGCGGCCGTTCCGCGACGCTTTACCGCCTTGGTGTGTAAGACCCCTTATGCCTCTTTTCCACTGCTGGTTTTCTGGTAGGCCTGCAGCTCGACACAGCGCCACTCAGCCGTCACTTTGTGCTTTATGATAGAGCTGTGTTGTGCCTATGTGAAAAGCAAAAAGTGGCGGCAGAGTCGCGCTGTGTCGAGCTGTAGGCCTACTAGAAAACCTGCAGAGGAGAGGTCACTAACATGGCAAAGTGCTTTTGGTGCAGTGCAGACGAGAGATAACTAACCTGAGACAGTGAAGTAGGTGCTGGCTGGTGTGTTGGGCACTTGTTTCCTAGGGATTTCGCTCTGAATATACTCTTTCTGTTCCCCTCCTAATTTGGAAAGACACACACACACACACACACACACACACACACACACACACACACACACACACACACAGAGGGTGAGACTTGTTATCAATTGATGTCAGCATTATAAAGGCTGAACATGGCGACAATCTGACTTCAGCCATTCATTATAATATAAAGGGAGTGGCCAACACGGTATGTAGTGTTCATCATATGATCTACTTACCAGCAGGGTCCAGGACGATTTTAGTCACAGCTTTCTCGGTTCTTACGCCCTCAGACTGTGAAAACGAACACACAAGAAAGCATTTAAGGCAATTTGGAAGGGGCAGGCTCAGTTGCAAACATGCAAAGAATACTCCGACTTTTAACCCATTGGTGGTAGCATTTCGGTTGTGCACAAGTCATGTAAAAAACCCTCTTAAACCTCCTCACCCGTAGCCCTTCTGGATGATTTTGCACTGATAACTGCTACCCACATAGTAATGGCGCTGCCCTTGTAACCTTGGATGACAAGGTGAATTCCAAACTTTTACCTCACACTTCATCAATGTTGGCAGACATGTTAACAGGAGAAGCAGCTCACCACATCCTGAAAGTCCTTCTTGACACCATCTGTCAGGTGGAAGTCATGGCAGTCGTGGGATGGTCGCCTTGACCTCAAAGGTATGATTGCCCAGCTCCACCTTATTACCACGCCCACTAACCTCACCCATTCTGACATTTATACGCATGAACGGCGTGTTCCATGTTCGTTACGCCTCTTTTTGGGGGAAAACATTGGGGGAAAGCCAATGCAAGTCAATTGGTGGTGTTGGGAAAGAATAAATGAAAGACAAGGACCTGTGGACTAGCGTTGTTCACGCTCAACATGCCGAAAACGTGTTGTGTTGTCGGCTGTTCAAATAATATAGCCAAACAGCCGTGGCTGAAGCATGGACTGTGTTCATTTAGGCTAGCCGATGTAGCATGTAAGTTAATGAGACGTTCGGTTTGTTTTCCTCTATAAAGGGGCGCAACGCACATTTACGAGCAAAGTACCCGGATGGCAGTTCATGCGTATATGGCTACCACAGCATATCCGCTCTGTAAATTCCAATTAGCCTGCCCAGCAGGCCTTTCTCAATGATTTTGCACTATAGCGACTGCTAACCAAATAGCAATGGATGCAATGGATGTTGAGGTGGATTCCAAAGTTTGACCTCACACATCATCATCGACAAATTAACAGGAGAAGTAGCTCACCACAACCAGAAGGTCCTTCTTGACACCATCGGTGAGGTGGGAGTCGTACACGGCCGCCTTGACCTCGATGGTGTGCTTGCCCAGTTCCATGGGGATGATCACGTAGGGAACTGCCCAGGACGACATGGGGGCCAGCCTCTCGATAGTGGTGCGGTACTTGGTCTTCTTGGTGGCAATGCTGCAGATGTCCTTGTTCTCAAAGAGCTCCAGACGCACCTAGTGGAAGGAAATGCGATCATTAACGCCCTTGGCCCCGAGCCTGTTGTTACCCTACTGCCACTAAAATTGTTATGATCAAGTCTTAATCTGTTATTTGAAGTTTGAGATGAAGTCATGGCAACCAATGTTGCTATGATGTATTTAAAGGGGCTCTATGTAGGACTAAAAGTTTGATTAATCACTTTCCCGAGTCAGCAGATGCTTATTTGGGTCATTAGTAAGTGAACGATGACTCTCGCGACCACTTTCACGGTCGGTCTGCTGAGAACCCCAAATGTAACTTTTTGACAGAGCGGTTCGCTACGAGTGACGTGGTAAACATTTCAGTCACTTCTCTTTCGAAAAATTACTTTACACACCGTATTCAGATTTGTATCAACTGCTGGCATTCTGTGATGAAAAACATTCTCACAGCGAGCTTATTTAAACAGCATTTTTTCATGACGGTGTAGATTTTGAGACAGGCATGCCACGGGCAGCGTACAAACTACGTCATCCTATATTGTGCCCCTTTAAGTCGTACTGTCAATGTGGAAAGGTGGGCCCATCTGCACAAAGAGGCTTCACTCTCAGAAATAAAGGTACAGTGACGGTACAATTAAGTTCTTTCAGGTACAAATCTCTCAAATGTGCCTTGTACCAACCATGCACCAAAAAACATGTCATTATCTTATTCATAATTTAAACTTTACGTAAAAGTTTGAACCAATGAAATAATATGACACAAAAAACAATGTTGTCAAGGCAAAAATCCATTGACATGCCATGACTTTATCCAATGAAAAGTTATACCTTGATTTCGTAGTCGTTGTAGTTGTACAGTATGGCCTTGATTTCGATCTGCTCGTTACGGACTGCAGAGTAGGGCAACTTCAGGTCTATGAAGAAATCCTTCAAAACAACCATCTCATATGGGTCCGCCACACAGATACCTGAACGCAGAGTTGTTAAAAGCAAAAGTAAATGTAAATTCATTGTGTAAGTATAATACTTGCACATGATATGACATAGTGATTATACTAGGGTTAGGGTTGTTTCTTTTTTTTTTTACCTCCGCCAAGGAGGTTATGTTTTCAGTCATGTTGGTTTGTCGGTTTGTTTGTCTGTCGGCAAGGATAACTAAAAAATGTATGAACGAATTTGGATGAAACTTTGTGGACTTGTTGGAAATGACAATAGGAACAAGTTATTCAATTTTGATGGTGATCCGGACCATGGTCCGGAACCAGGAGTTTTTTAAAGATTCGTGCCCATTGCGGGATAGAGCGCATTTTGACATTCTAGTTTCTAACTTCACAGAAGGCAGAAATGGGCCTACCGTGTGTTTTAGATATGCTGACGGCTGTGACCACCCAGCTGGTAATTGAGTCTTTCAGGAAGCTCCTCTTTGTCAGTTCAGTGGTAGCGCTATTAGACGGAAAGATAACACAGGGTCAAAGATAAATGATATGCAACAGAAAAAGCACAGCAAAAGGCACAACAAATTATTAATATTACTGTTGTATATTTTCAAAAATAATTACAAGCGCTTTTAACATGTTAATTTCCACGGTATTACCATCATTGAAATAACAATATGCTATTGGCATTTTTAAGCAGCTGTTTTTTGTGTTTTTATTTTGCCAATTAGGGCTTCCGTACACCGGCTCTGACAAAGTGCCTAGCACTGCTCCGCAAAAGTTTGACTCCATTGTTTTCAATAGAACCCCGCACACTGGCGCCGATGTCCACGGACATTCGCGGATGTCGGATAGCGATTAGAGAAAAGTTCTATTTTGGCGTCGCCGCCCATTGACGCTAGTTTTGTTATAATGGGAGTCAATGGAGGGTCCTCCCAACAATGCAAATAGTATATAGTGTGCAAATAGTGTGCATGTGCATCAGTGTTAATTTTGTCAGCTTTTTTTTATTTAGTCGTAGTCTTAGTCACAATGACGAAAATCAATTTTAGTCTTAGTCATATTTTAGTCATTGCCTTCCCAATTTAGTCTTAGTCTTTGTCTAAATGACAAAAATCAATTTTAGTCTTAGTCAATTTTTAGTCATTTTAGTCATTTTAGTCAACACTGTACATAATAGAACTTCTCCACACACTGCTTCTCTTTTTAACATACTGTACATCATTGACTGTACAGAGTAAAGCTTCTCCGCACACTGCTTCTCTTTTTAACATACATCACACTGTGCAGAATGAAACTTATTCACACACTGGTGTTAAATAAAATAGAGAAAAAGAGAACCAGTGTTAATTTAGTCAGCTTTTTAAATTTTAGTCTTAGTCTTAGTCACAATGACGAAAATCAATTTTAGTCTTAGTCATATTTTAGTCATTGCCTTCCCAATTTAGTCTTAGTCTTAGTCTAAATGACGAAAATCAAAAAAGGGCTTTGACGAAATATTTTAGTCATAGTCATGGTTGACGAAATTAACACTGGTGTGCGTGTGTGCGTGTGTGTGTGTGTGTGTGTGTGTGTGTGTGTGTGTGTGTGTGCGTGTGCGTGCGTGTGTGTGTGTAAGTGTGTGTAAGTGTGTCAAGTGTGCATCTCTCACCAGTTAGCATCTCCTTTGGGGCATTCAGGTAGTGTCATGTCCTTATCATCATCCTCCCAAAGCCAGCTCTCTGGGAACTGGGAACGGGACACGATGTCGTCCGACTCGGAGTAGAAAGCATCGTCATCATCATCGCCTGGCAGGAAAATAGATAGTTTAGTTAGTTTGCTTTCATTTTCTTTCTTCTTACTTTCTCTGAACAAGCCACAGTGTCATATGACTCTAAATAGAAAGCATCATAATTGTCTTCAAGTAGCAGGAAAAGATACAATTTATTTTCCGTTTTCAATTGTTTTGCTTTCAACTTATTGTTAGCAGTGTTAAATTACTCAAGTTTCCAAAAACTTCCATTTCTAATGCCGCCAAAAAGGTTATGTTTTCGGTTGTGTTGGTTCGTCTGTCTGTTTGTTTGTCTATTTGTTTGCTTGTCTGTCTGTTTGTCAGCAGGATAACTCAAAAACTTATGAACGGATTTGGCTGACACTTGGTGGAATTGTTGGAATTGACCCAAGGAACAAGTGATTGAATTCTGGTGGTGATCCGGATCACGAACCGGAACC
>NC_085857.1:48730854-48733354 GCF_034702125.1 Engraulis encrasicolus | reverse complement strand
ACTGAAGACCTCCCTTTTCATTTCGAGACGATTCGAGCCAACACAGCCCCTTCTCTACCAAATTTTCCTCTGGGGTGTACTCACTTTTGTGAGTACATGTTCAAACATTAATGGCTGTATTTTGTTTTTTTCTGAGTGAACAAGAAATTTAAGCGGTTAAATAAGTTGTTAAAAGGTCACTAATCATTGTGTCAAAGTGAAAAATTTTTAATGCTTTCCTATGAAAAGATATACTCAAAAATCTGCAAAAACTGTGAGGGTGTATTCACTTTTGTGATATACTGTATCACACTGTGATGTGTGCCAGCAGTTTGTATTGGTTGTTGGTGAGGGTGACAGATGTGACATGGAGAAATATCAGAGGATGGAGGGAGATGAGAAGCAAAGAAAGGAGAGATAATAATGGATGAAGAATAGAGGCAGGAGAATACATGGATGATGTTCATTCTTAACGTCTTAAAGGTGCACCGTGTAAGATTTTTAGTAGTTTATTTCCAAAATTCATGCTGCCCCTTCAAAAATGTTACCTTTTACATGAATACTTACCACCACCATCAAATTCTAAGTATTCATTATGACTGAGAAAATTGCATTTTTCATACATGAAAAGGGGATCTTCTCCATGGTCCGCCATTTTGAATTTCCGGAAATATATTTTTTTTTAGCTGTAAAACTTACTGCACTTTGGTCATACTCGTAAATATTGGTTCATTATTTAATATTCATGAAAAGACCAAATTGGGTAATAGGCAGCACAGTTTCAATGAGCAGCGTAGTTGCAATACCTACTCTGGCCACAATCTACACAGTGCACCTTTAAGTTATATCAAGGCTCCAAGATTCTTTTGTTTTTATCTTTTACCTGACGTGTTTCGAAACTGGTGAAACGTTTGTCTTGATCAGATTGTCACATAGATGTTGAAATGTGACGTGCTTTAACACAACTGATGTTGTGGAGGGATATTGATAGGAAGGTCACACCTCCACAACATCAGCTGTTGAAGGCCGGTCATATTTAAACATCCATGTGACCCTCTGATGAAGACGGAAGTTTCACCGTCGAAACATATCGGGTAAATAAAAGATGAAAACATTGTAAAAAAAAATGTCTGTGAAGCAAAAGAAACTGGAAGACAGAGAGGAGAATAGTTATGATAACACACCGTGATGTCTGTGAGCAACATGTACTGGTTGGCCTTGTTCAGGGTGACAGACTTTGACGTCAACTCAGTGCTCTTCTGTGGGTAGTTCATCACCGTGATCTTCACAGCCAGATCTCCGCCAGTGTAGTCCTGTGCCTCCACAAACACATTCTCTGGGGCACCCACCCTCATCAGGTTGGGAGCCGACATCACATACCTGCAGAGAGGCAGAGAGAGTCAGACAAGAAATGTTACTACTGTACATCTAGCATTTTTCAAACACTGTGCTGGGGAACACTATAGAAGGACTGTGGATATATCACAGTTCTATTTTCAGTTAACATTTTTAATTGGTGGTGTTTCTTGGAATGTTGTCATTAATTGGCTTCAGAGTGGAAAGGTCAAAGGTTAACTCGGTCTAGGATCCTGTCTATTGTGACCTAGACAAGAGTGCCTTTAAGGCATGTCTCTGGGTCTCCACAAAGACTGGAGCCAACATCAGGAAGCTAGGAGCGAGAGAGAGTGAAAAATTCCCAAAGGTCAAGGGTTAACTATGGCTTGCTCCCTGACTGTGACGTCAAGGGCACCTCCAGCGTAGTCCTGGGCATGCACAAACACCTTCTGTGGGGCCCCCACTCTGAGGAGGCTGGGAGCTGACATCACAAAGCTGCAGGTGGGTTCAGAAGAGAACGTTCAGAGTTTAACCCTCCTGTTATCCTCAGATTTAGGTTACATCCGTGATCCTTGGGGTCATTTTGACCCCAGCCACTAAAATGTCTACAAAATCTGTAGAAGCAAAAACTTTTGCACCATTTTATGCCTCAGATATTTACTGTTGCTCTGTTGGGGACATAAAAAGCCCTTCAGATAAGTCATAGCACCCACACACACAGCCCACACACCAAACAAACTAATACATGACTAGGCAAAAATGTGCAACAACTGCCCAAAAGTTGCCTTGAATTAGTTTTGGCCCTCATCCACATCATACATATTGTTAGTTATCAGAGCCCTAAATAAAGCAAAATGTTCTGTTCTTAATAAATTCTGTTCTTATGTTCATGTATTTTACGCAATCTAGACAAATTGGAACATGTATTAGCAAAAAATGAATGTTCCATTTATGTTTAAAACACTTAAAATATTTTGACCCCAAGGAACACAGATGTAACCAAAACGTGTAGAGCATTTATGGAAAAAAAATGTGAACATTGACCACATATATTTAAGAAAAGTCATCAAAGATGAAGCAAAAGAATTATGTACTTCATGTATTTTTCAGACGTTAAACATTGAATGGGGTCAATTTGACCCCAAGGATAACAGGAGGGTTAAATGAGAATTCGGCCCTTTTTCAA
>NC_085857.1:48698354-48723354 GCF_034702125.1 Engraulis encrasicolus | reverse complement strand
GGACTTTTATTACCTATGGACCCCGGTAATTCAGAATAATTACGGAAAATGTCTGAGTTCTTAGTCCTGTGCGAATGTGCCATGTCCGCGAGTTGTGAGGTAATAATTCCGCCGCGAATTACCTACTGTACTGCACCCCCTTGTAATGTCTGTGAATTGAGTACATAACAGACGTTTATTTATCCCGTCCGAATGTGCCCCGAAAAATCACGGAGGTCCGGGGGTAATTGCGAATTACTAGGGGTCCATAGGTAATATTTATCCCATGCGAATCGGGCTTTAGTCGTTAAAACAGCACAGTCACTTCAGAGTTAATCATGCTTTTGTTACTTATTTCACAACACACTGTTACCTTGATACCAATACCATAACTCACTGAAGTGTCATCTCAAAGTGTAAACAGTATGAAAAGGAAAGGGATAGAGACATGGTGTGCTGAGAGAGCGAGAGAGAGAGAGAGAGAGAGAGAGAGAGAGAGAGAGAGAGAGAGAGAGAGAGAGAGAGAGAGAGAGGGAGGGAGGGGGAGAGGGAGAGAGAGAGAGAGAGAGAGAGAGAGAGAGAGAGAGAGAGAGAGAGAGAGACCAGTGTGTGTGTTTGAGAGAGAGATTAACAGGCACATGCAGTGCTTCTGTAGGTCTTCTGATTTCCCGTAAGCTGTGAGAGCACACACACACACACACACACACACACACACACACACACTGGCTATGTTGCTCAACTATGAGTTCTGTGTTTACTCTGAGTCGGGTGGAATTTCCAGGCCAGGTCAGAGGTGAATGAAGAATTACAGGCAACATGCACGTACCGATGTGCCTGTGATTGGCACAAATGGAGCAATATTTTATTGACCCACTACTAGTTCATGATTGTTTGTGTGTGAGTGTATGGGAGTGTTTGTGTGTGCGTGTGTGTGTGTGTGCACGCGCGCGCGCTCTCACAGCTTACAGGAAATCAGAACACCTGTGTGTGTGTGTGTGTATTACACCCAGGGCTCTAAATCAGCTTTTTTCATCACAAGCCAAAATGGCTAGTAAATATTAATCTTACTAGTCGAGTCACTAATGGGTCAAAGTGGATAGTAAGTTGGTATTTTCTACCTGCCAAACTGAAATTTCACCAGCATTTGGCCAGTTGGCTGGTGTTAATTTAGAGCCCTGATTACACCAATCAGCCACTGCTATTGGGTCAGACCAACAAGGTGGGGGCGCTAAGCTCCATGTGGGGCCCAAATCCTGCAGCCCACATGCTTTGACCCCTTTGGCTGGGGTACTTTTGTTGTTACTGGTAAAAGTAAAAGTGTGAAACAGTTCCTCACTGACATGTTTAGGTTATGGATTGTTGTATTTGGTTTGGTTTGGGCACAGTTTAGTATTCTTTAGCTATTGTTAGGGTTAATATGAATGGAAGGACCCCACAAGGATAGGAAGGGCCCCACAAAGATAGTAAAGTTGGGCTGTGTGTGTGTGTGTGTGTGTGTGTGTGTGTGTGTGTGTGTGTGTGTGTGTGTGTGTGTGTGTGTGTGTGTGTGTGTGTGTGTGTGTGTGTGTGTGCGTGCGCGCGCGCAAGTGTGTCTGTGTGCGAGTGCGCAGCGCGCTAAGCCCACCACATTTGGGCTTACATTGCCCATGGGGACCGGTTCGCATACGGCCGTGGTCATTTCCCGACCCTGCCCCATCTCTCTCTCACAGTCATTTCCTGTCTACTCTCACACTGTACTTTAATAATAAAGGCTAAAAAGCCCCCCAAAAATACTTAAATGTTTGTACGTGAGTGAGTGCTTGTGTGTGTGTGTGTGTGTGTGTGTGTGTGTGTGTGTGTGTGTGTGTGTGTGTGTGTGTGTGTGTGTGTGTGTGTGTGTGTGTGTGTGTGTGTGTGTGTGTGTGTGTGTGTGTGCGTGCGTGTGTGTGTGTGTGTGTGTCCATAACATCAGCGTAAGAGACAACAGATTTATTACAAAACGCTAGCTTCTTGATTTATGCATTTCTGTGTGTGTGTCTGTGTGTGCTTGTGCGCACGGGTGTCTGTACATGATTTGACTGTAGCAGATAACCAGCTTATTGCACAACTATAGCTTATTGATTTATGTGTGTGAGTGTGTGTGCGTGTGTGTGTCACGAGAGAGAGAGAGAGAGAGAGAGAGAGAGAGAGAGAGAGAGAGAGAGAGCGAGAGAGAGAGAGAGGAGAGAGAGAGAGAGAGAGAGAGAGAGAGAGAGAGAGAGAGAGAGAGAGAGAGAGAGAGAGAGAGAGCAGGTGCATGTGTTTGCAAGTCTTGTTGGAAAGTTGCAAAATAAAAAGCTCCTTTCCAAAACGCTATAAAAACCATTTTCATAAATAGCCTACAATTTCCATATGGCCTACACTATATATTTGAAATCTGATTTTAAGACAGCATTAGTACATTGGAACTGAGTTAGTTAATGTCTTCTTTAAATTTCCATAACAAATTCAAACATTAAAACGCTGTTTGATGAGGTGATCTCCCCTGTCCTCACTGCTACGCTGTGCAGGTAAACTCTTCATAGAGTATCATTTTACAATATTACTCGCAGCAGAAGTTACTGTGCCGTTGTGCAAGCAGCACAGAAGTCAGACTTTCATGTTAATTTACTCACCTACACTGTCACAAACATGCACACAAACACAAAACATACAACAGAACCGTCATGGACAATAATTATGCTTTTGTGTTTGTATGTTTGGGGAGGGGGTGTGAAACTGGCCAGGATTGCGGGAAATGTTTGTGGACTTGTTGGGAAATGTTAGGAAATGTATGTCGTTGTGATGATTTGGAGGCATTTTTCCCAGTCTCAATGTTGGCGTATAGTTACTGTATTTTGCCTTTGTAGGGCAGTATAAATGTGAGGGCTTTGCAATACTGTGAAAATGGATGTGGAGCATGATTGATGGTGGTAGAGGTGGGATGTGAGGGTTTTGTGCTATTGAAAATTAGGAGAATTAGGGTTATGGTGATAAGACTGTTGTCACCATCAGAGACTAATTAGCCATAAGACACAAGATGAAATTGAACGCCCAATTGGGAAACTCCAACTCCCATTGTCATTGTGACGCAGCATACAAGTTTACAGTGCACACAACGTAATTGCATGTATGCCTCACCTGTGCAAGTGGGCAGCCCCCAATGGTACCCGAAAGGGAGCAGTGCAGCAGGACGGTACTATGATCTGTGTACCTCACACTCTAAGAAAATTTCCCTGCAAAATAACGGCAGTTACTGGCAATTATATTTACCTGTAATTCTACTGTTATTTCACACCAAAAATCAAATACAGCTCATTGCTGTTTAATGTATCACAGTATATAACATTTTTTAAGCAGCAATTGAACTGTTAAATAACAGTACTCTACAGAACGTTCACAGTATTAGTATTGTTAAACTAAAAGTGCTCTACAATATTTATGCAGTAGTATAAGTAAAATAACAGTACATTTCAGTTAAAAAGTTGAATTGTACTGTGTGATGACAGGCAAATACTGGGTCATAGTTGTATTCATGAATATGGCCATGGCAACTTCCCACCCATCATTCTCCATAACTGTGGTACCATGGCCATGTTACCACCCCACCCTCCCATCGTTCACCATGACTGGAGTGCCTTGAGCATGATACTATGGCACTATGCTGTATTGAGAAAATGGTTTGCGGTGGTCCTTTGAAAGTGTGGGCATGAATAAAATTACACAGAGTACGCAGTGCTATGTTACAATGATAGTGTGCGAGGTGGGCTTTTTACTGTATCTCTTGATGAGCCAATGATGAATATAGCATTGGTCAGTCTTTAAAAAAATAATTTGCACCAAGTAGCACAGCAAACAAGCAGCACTACAAGCTAGCTCTCAAAGCAATGCCTAATTTGCAGCAGGCACATTATATGCAACAATGCCACAAATTATGCCACATACAGCAAGCTTTCACAAAGAGAAAAGTATGCAAGTATGTAAGTAAGCTTGTAGGCAAGCTTGTAGGCAAGCAAGTGCTATGCTGTGCCATGCAGGCCAGCCAGCAGGCAGGCAAGCAACTGAAGTGTTGATAGTCCAGATTTATATACAGGTGCAAGAGTACCATGTGACCAGAGTCATCAGGCCCTTGGCAGGTGACGCCCGTAATTGAATAATGGCATAACAGCCCTACTCAGGTGAGGTCAGGCACTGATTAGCAGATTGGTTTAGATGGGGCTGCTTGTTGCAAGAGTGTTCAAATTCTTAAAATGTTTCAGCCATTCACACTTTCATATCAAAATCATAGTGATGAAAATCATCATAATGTGCTGCATCAAACACTTTTTAAGTATTGTAGTTTCCTTAGAAATTGTTTAATGCTTGTTAGTATCAGAGCATATTTAACCAGTGATAATGACTTCTTCAGGTGGTGGGCTATTGCAGCTTGATGGCGATCACGGACAAGTGGAGGATGATAGGGTTTCAATGGTGCTGCTGCCTAAAATATTTTGTAGAGGTGTGTCGTTCATGAACGAGCCGGTTCTTTTGAACAGCTCCCTGAAGTGAACGATGGGAACCGGATCACAGCTGGGGGAGCCACTCAACCATTGTTTCGTTCATTTTTCATGACCTCGACCAGAGTAATTAAATTTGGAAAAAAACACAATTGTTTGCCTCAAAGAAAGGCAAAAACGGTCTCTAGAAGCAGGAGAATAATCAGTTGTTGTTTGGACAACATTACCTTGAGGAGGAGTCAAAATATTACATTCACTGAAAAAATAATTAAAAAAAGAGCCAAAAGAGCCAGTTTTTTGAACGGCTCTTTGAAAGGAACGAGCCACTAAGATCCGGATCCCGAAAAAGAGCCATAAATCCCATCTCTAATATTTTGGTTGCTTCCACAACGGCCAATGCTGCTATTGTGCAGTACTTACTGTTTATGCTCAATACTTGACTCAAAGTAGTATTTTCACAGTAGTTGTCTGTTTTTTCAAAAAAAACAGTGGAATGCTGTTGCAGAATTGCCCTAAATTAACAGTTATTTGTTACAGTGCAGTAATGGAGGAGGATGGGGAAGAGCACTGGTTAATTACTGCCCCCACCAACCTGGCGGGTCAGGAGTCGAACCGGTAACCTTTGGGCTACAAGTCTGACGCCCTAATGTTAAATGTTGAATGTTAAATGTTCATTTGTACTGTATTTATTATTTATTATTGTCCATTGTTACCAGTCCATCACTGTACCTGTCCTGTCTGCACTTTATGTCAGTCTGAAAAATGTCAGTTTTGTATGACATTTTGTCCTGGCATGGTATATAGAGAGAAAAAATAATTACATTTTTCATTTGTCTTCTGCATATGATGAAAGTGACAATAAAAGCTGACTTGACTTGACTTGACTAACCGCTTACTCAGGACTGCTCAAGATTAGTGCTTCTCTGCTCTCTTCCTCTGTCCTCCACTCCACTCTCCTCTTCTCTACTCTGGGTGGAGGCCGGCAGGCGTCCAGGTCAGGCCAGGCCAGGCTCAGTGCCTTGCACTAGGCCAGGGGTGTCAAACTCAAATTGACTAAGGGCCAAATTCAAAATCTGGAACGAAGTCGCGGGCCAAACTCACTAAAAACTAAAAAACTAAACTAAAGAAACTTAAGTTGTGCATACACACTTCACACTCATATTTAAGTTTGACCACAGATTCCCATCATAGTTCAAATGTGCTTGCACATATTTTGTTGCACGTGAGCTGTTTCACTGGTCTGGGACCACTCATGTTCCTATACAACACACCAAATTTCATGTTCAAGTCTTCTTACTCTATACTGTATATTAATGGTGTGTGTGGGCCAACTGTAATGCACATTTAAAATAATCTCGCGGGCCAAATCAAGTGACTCCGCGGGCCACATTTGGCCCCCGGGCCTGAGTTTGACATCCCTGCACTAGGTCAAGGCCCTAAATTAACAGTCTAGTCTGTCTCATTTTTCACACATAGGAGGGGGAGGAGGGGTCTTCTGCTGTATTTGCATAGATTGTAAAGAGTCTATACTGTATATTGAGCAGTTACATGAATGTTTGTTTCCTTTTGGGTTATTCTGCGATTTTGATATTCTCTACGTGGGTTGCGTGTGTGTGTGCATGCATGTGTACGCGTGTGTGTGTGTGTACTTGCACACCTACATCCGTCTGTGTATGTTTGTTCTTTTGTGTCCCTCTTTGATGCCCAATTCTGGTGCAAGTAATGAAGAATATCCCCTCCCAGGGATGGGGGACACAATTTTAAAATGAACTCCCTCTCTCTCACACACACACACAGACACACACACACACACACACACACAAAAACACACACACACACACACACACACACACACACACAAAAACAAACACGCACACACACACACTTTGGAACCCCTGCGATCAACTATGGGGAAATATCAAAATGACACTCCTGTGACTCACATGATGGTAATGATTTACTACGTATTTAACACACTGTCTGACTCAACATATTAGTTTATTTATTCTGATGTCATAGAAACACTGCTTGTAGTCTTGTTGACAAAATATCAGCGCTCCCTTGGTTGGCTTAGCCAAACAGGTTCTGGGATGTGGGTAGCTGCCCAATCATACTACTTTGCTGACATTTGTGAGGACAGGACAATAAGTGGAATACGTTTCAGCCGGGAGCGTACCTATGTTCCCCGGGTCCTATGTTCCCCGGGTCCTATGTTCCCCAGGTCCTATGTTCCCCTGTCTTTGTATGGGACCGGGGAACTTAGGACCCTTTTTTGAAAAAAGGGTCCTAAGTTCCCCACGTTGTATGTTTCTGAGTTTTCAAATTGTGCCCTTCCCAAAACCATTCCTAAACCTTACCAGTCAGTCTTGTAATGTTTCTGAGTTGTGAATTTGTGCCCTGACCAAAACTATCCCTAAACCTAACCTATAAGACATGCAACAACAAGCTGCGCTTTGCCATGTGGCAGTCTACTTGGAAGCAGCGGGGAACATAGAACCCTTTTCTGAAAAAAAAGGTTGCAGGGAACATAGGACCTGGGGAACATACACAGTAAATTTGCCAGTGTTAATTTTGCAGTGTTAAGGCTTATTGACACTATTGGAGTAATTCCAACACCAAATGGAGTGAGATGCTCTCCAGTGTCAGTGACAAATGAAGTTGTTAAATTGTGTGGAGTTAGAAGTACTCCAGAGAGCCCCCGCCTCCTCGAGGTGATGGAGTTTGTCTGCGCCATTGTATGCCCTAGTACATATTAGTAACAGTATTTCCTCCAGATTTAATCATGTACACAATCTTTTTTTTATTATTCCATTTCATTCATTTAACTCAACTTGGTTGGGTTGATCTAAGGTTTGGCTGTGCACACAACATCACACAAAAGATGTGTTGAGTGGAAGAAATAACTTGAGAACTTGTTACACCTTTGCCGGTAACAAGCAGGCCCCTCACAACCAATCTGTCCATCAGCGCCTGGCCAAACCTAATTACTTAGGGCTGGTATATCATGACTCAATTTCTTGCACCTGAAAAACTCCTAATCAATCTGGTCACATGGTACTCTTGAGCCTGTATATAAACCTGGACTGTCACAGTGCTTTAAATATTTGCCTGCCTGCCTGCCTGCTGGCTGGTCAGCATGGCACAGCATAGCGCTTGTTTACCTGCTTTGCAAGCAAGCTAAAGGCGCTTTTGGCTTATGGCATTTGTTAGCTACATCTTGTGCCTTGCTTTGTGAGCTAGTCAGTAACAGCACATGTTACATTGTTTGCTCCATTGTGCACTTGATGTTTGCAAGCAAGCTAAAGGCGCTTTTGGCTTATGGCATTTGTTAGCTACAGCTTGTGCCTTGCTTTGTGAGCTAGTCAGTAACAGCACATGTCGCATTGCTTGCTCCATTGTGCACTTGAAGTAGATGGTATGGTTATATTTTAAACTTCATTAAGGAAAACATTTGGTATTAATCCCCAATAAATAGTGTTCATACATGCTCAGCTGATATTTCTCTCACATGGTGTTGCAGTACAGCATAGACTGATATATGAAATATAGACATTTTACATGTTTTCAGCAACTTTAGACATTTTCTTAAGAGAGCAGTGTGGCAAACTGATGCCAGACGCAGGGTGTTTCAGTCATTGTGGAGGATGGGAGGTGCTTAATTACCATGATCAGGGTACCTCAACTATGGTGAGAGATAGTGAGGCAGGACCAAAACACATGTGTTCCAGGAACCTGCTTAGAACTAAAAAAATGTTAGTAGGGTGCTCCCCGAAACTGCTTTACTCTTTATAGTGTTAGCTTAACACTATAAATCTAACACCAGTGTTTAACACTGATCTGGAGCAGGACCAAATAGACACTAGAACAGTGTTAATTTTAACTCTTTAAGTGTTATTTTAACACTACACAATTTACTGTGTAGGACCTGGGGAACATAGGGATGACCCCCCCTGGTAGCCTCGGTAACGCTGGTACCCCAGTCACCCCTGGAACCCCTAGCACCCCTGGTAGCCGGAACCTCCAAAGCCTCTCATTCACTCTCCCACCCCCACCCCTCCACCCCTCGACAAAAGCTCTGAACTAGAATTTGCGCTCTTGGGTCATCTTCAGTCTCTTAGTTAGAGAACAGTTTGAGAACAGATTAAACAAATGAATGACACTGGGTAGCACTTAATTTATTTTTTAATGCATTCAATTTCTTTCATTTTGCATTGGCCTCAGTGGTGTGCAAGTTCCTTTTGACTGGGCTGTTGAATTACTGTTGGGTTGTTGAACTCCATCCACCATGCAGGCTACAAACTGAAAAGCACAACACCTCACATCACATTTCTGTGATGATATACAGTATTGTCATGCTGATTAACAAGTTCACATTTCAGAGCTGTCAGTGAAGTCTTGAATGCTTGAATGGAGTATGTAAACCGGTTCAGACATTAGTTTTTTTGGTTCATTCCAATTCCCCTTTTCAAATATTCATGTGATCTTCATGATGTGCTCTCAATGTGAGCTCCTCAGCAAAGTCTTGAATTGCCAAGTTTGCATAGGCTACAGTACCTTATCATTTTCAGAAATATATACCGGTATGTCTAAATTTTTAATTCAATATCAATCTCTCATTTCAAACATTCCTGTGATGAAATCTTGTCATGATGATTTACAAGTTGACGTATCAGCGCTGGCATCCGCTCAATGAGAGTTCCCCAGCGAAGTCTTGAATTGCTGAGTATGAGGACTTGAACTCCTCAGTCTGACCTTCGCTGTCTGTGGGCCAATACTCCACCCAGGTCTGCTTGCTCAACACATAATGGAAACTGTATAAAGACATTTCATAAAACATTACAAATGAGCCACAATAGTCGTTATACATACAGAGTATACATCACTGTATATTAGAGTTTGTTTGCTAAACATGTAATGGGGATTTTTTAAAGTTCAGTTCAGTAGCTTTATTTGTCTCAGTGTGGCGATAATTGTGCAGTAGTACTACACTTCTCACTTTCCCCTAGAAAACACGTATGCTGCATCTCAGAATTACTGATAACCAATGATGTGATTGCCAACTTCACTTGCGAAGTGATTTGTGAGTTGTGTCCATGCAAAAGTACGTAATTATTTGGACAACACAAGAGAAGTCGCATGTCTGACGTGCAGCCACTCAAGACACCATGCTGTAGTAGGGCTGGCTGCTCGCATTTCGTCTCGGTTCATGTAAAATACGTGAGGCGTATGTTGTATGGGGCATGTTTGCCTATAATCTTGCACAAAAAACAAATAACTTTTGTTGCCTGCTGAAAACGAGTGGTCTTCCAAACACCAATCCAAATGTCTTTGAATTGCGCTTTTGCAAGATAATTAATTAAACTTCTATCGTCAATGACGTCATCACAAGACCAGTGGCACAAGGGAGGACATGAGTTAGGATAATGGAAAGCATCAGAAGTGTTTTTTTATAATCAGCGTTAAATTCTGGCCACTAACCCGTCTTGTGTCTTCATGAGGTCTGTTGGTGAGCCGATGATCAGATACGATTTGCCCGCCACCAGACCCAAACCCTCCCTGCAGTGTGGCGAGGACAGGAACTGACGCCGGTCTCCCTCCATGACACTGTCAGTCCCTACGTAGGGGAAAACAGAGTGTGAAGAAGTCACAATACACACTATATCAGTTGTTCCTAAACTTTTTCTGCCAGAACTATTGTAACATGTTTATAGCGGTTTTCTAAAATGTCATTGGGAGTTTTGTGATAGGGCTGCCCCAGATTAGCCTCGCGCACCATCCTACAGACTTCTGTCAAGAGACTTTGCAACCCACTATGTCTGGTAACTGTTTTCTGTGGAGCGATGTTGAGCGTAGGATTTGGCCGGTGTTCTGACAAACGGTCCTACATTGTAATTTTATCCTACGATAGGATGTTCTGTCAGACATATCTGTTAAATGGTCCTACATCGCCAAAGATAGACGTCAGACATGTTTGTTCAACAACTTATCCTGATTTTTCAGAAAATTTCCTTCCCGCTTCCTGCAATCGCATGTGATCAAACAACCTCCAGACCATGAATACGAAATGAAATGATAGTATTATGGGATGGCCAGGTTGCCCCTGGCAATGGTAGGCTTAGGCTGGTAGGCTTTGGAATTGCAACAGTGTTCAATTGGTACTAAGGGGCCCAAAAAAAGCCAAGAAAAAATCCCCCACACCATTACACCACCAGCCTGAAATGTTGATACAAAGCAGGATGTATCCATGTTTTAATGTTGTTGACACCAAATTCTGACCCTACCATCTAAGTGTCACTACAGACATAAAGTAATTTTTCAATCTTTTATTTTGCACATTTTTCACAATTTGTCTGTGCAAATTCTTGCCTCAGAAATTCTGTTCTAATCTAAGCTGACAGGAGTGGCACCCAGTTTGGTCTTTTGCTGCTGTAGCCCATCTGTCTCTGACTACCATAATTGTATGCATGCAGTGGTGATCCTACCATTACTGTCCTCCCCCTCCCCCTCCCCCCAAACGCGCCCCAACCCCCTACAAAAAAAAGATTGCAAAATCTGTGAATAAAAACGCCTATATATGCTGATAAAAAATGCCTGATGCCATGTTATTATCACAATGGCATGGTAATAGCACAGGGGTCCGTTTCTCGATTCTTGTCGTTGCTAACCATCTTAAGACCGTTTTAAGACCGTCTTACAATTCCCTTGGATTTAGTGGTGAGCGTCGCTGTCGAGAGAGAGTTCAGTCGCTCTTGCGAAGGACTTTGCTAACGACGATAGCAAAGACGCTTTCAAGAAACGGACCCCTGATCAGTGGGGTTTTATGACGGTGCTGTCCTCTCGTGGGCGTCGCCAGTGGCGGAACCAGACATGTATTATTGGGGGGGCAATGGGATAGCCACATGAATTTCACAGGGGCATACTCTAACACAAAGAAAAAAACACTCAAACACTGTAGGCCAGGGATGGGCAACTTTCATGATAAGGATGGCCACAGTTTTTCATCGCCACCATCACAGGGCCACATGACCAGGGATCGGACTTCAACTCGCAGAGTTCGAGGTGCAGACGGTTGCTCATTGACTGCCGATATTGTTTGGAAGGAATGGGAGTGTTCTGTATCGGCTTACAGTATCATTACAATTGATTAATTCAGTAGTGTGTTTAAAAATCTGGTCATTATTTATTTTATTTCTTTAATTATGTTTTAACTATGGGCCACATGGAGTGAGGAGGCGGGCCGCATGTGGCCCCCGGGCCTCCAGTTGCCCATCCCTGCTGTAGAATATATAGGCCTATAAAGAGAATGATATTCCCGGGTTCTTATGGCACCCGTCACTGGTACCAGATTGAGCGGTTTCCGATTGTCATCTATGGGTTAAAAAAGGGCTTTGGGCAGGTATTCTGTAAATTTGTGGTCATATAAATCAAGACTTCTGTTTAAATCTGGCAGGATTTTAGTTTAAGGCGTTCTTTTGAGTATTTTGGGGTTGGTAATCATTGGTCACATTTGGCAACCCTAACACCTGCTGTAAGGTACTGTCACTGAATCCCTTCTAAAGTGCACCCTATAACTGCACCCTTAAGTTTTAGGTCTCCGATTATGTCAAAGAGTAATCAGTCACAATGTATGTCTTTTGGTGATTTGTGATGTGATTTTTTTGTGATTTGACCCTCAGACACCCATTGCATTGCAAATGGCAAGATTTACAAAGAGCTACAGTATGTGCCTTACATTGACTGAACCTAACTCAAATTACATATCCCAACACCACACAGTCATTTCCGGATAGAAAATAGTATTAATATAGAAAATATCACATTTCAAGTAAAACATGGCCATTTTTATTAACTGCTTTCTGTCTTTTCTGAATACATTTTAAGGTACCATTGTAGTAGTCAAGGAGCCTAAAAAGTCCCGTGGGATTTTTTTGATGAAAGCAAGCCACCCATCCAACTGTCTCAAGGACACCCCAAATAACAATAAAAAACATGTTGGCAGTCTGAAATATTGTGCAGGGAAAAATTGTGAAGCATATAAGAAAATAACAGCATTTTGGTCTCCAAAAATAGGACTTTGCAAAAACGCCTAGGCATAGCCACATATAAAATGGTGTAGAAAACACCAATTTTGATATTTTGTTTTCAAATTTCAAATACAAGTTGTTCAGACTTGTGGCCTTTGTTCCATTATGTCTGTAACCTGATACATTACAGTAAAAGGACTATTTAATGTCTATATATTTTTTTCTTTGGCGAGGGGAAAAAAATGACAAAAACTTCAAGATATAAAGAGTTCCCAGTTTTCAGCAGAACCCTTTACAGTGAAACTGACAATAGATTACAAAACTAGAGGGTGTCTGCTTTCCAAAATGGGTGTTTTCATCTCAATAGCACAAAGGGTTGGGATACAGCAACCATTTCAATTTGGAGAGGCGTTTTCAGGCGTTATTCAGGCAAATCTGTCGGAATGCGAAGGGGTTAATTATGCAAGCTAGTAATAAATGGTGAAAATAATGATTTGTTTATTATGCTATTCGTTGCTGAAAAGTCTGATAACTGAAGTAGTGGTCTGATAACAGTAATCTTTTCTGGAATGAATACATTTATTGACTCGGCATAGAAATAAAGGCATCATCTTATGTTTGTAGACTAAATCAACTGAAAATCACAATGAACTCCAATTCACAATGTATATTATAAATGTGATGTTACACATTACGCAATGAGTGTCATGCTTTCAGTTAGCACACAGTTTATATGAAGTTTTCAACATCGTCCTCGTCATCTCCTGAGTCTTCATCCTCTTCATCATTGAGTGATGTGGTGGGCTGCTCAGGATTGTCACATCCCTCACTGGGGTCACAGGCACATAACTCTGTGCAGCCGAGTCCTGCTTTACGACATGAACACCTCGCATTGTCACACTTGGATTTTGAACAGCCGCACTTCACCAGCTGGATGACCGCATTTGGTGCAGGCTGTTCCTTGCTCATCACTGAACCCATCGTCTTCCAAGTTCCAGCCATAGTCCTGTGGCGATGGTACCTCTGGGTTTGGAACAGTGTCATTGTTCCAGATCATTGCTTGGTAGTGTGCCCGCAAGATCTCGTTGCAGTGCAGCTTGTGTAGGTGGCAACCTCTCTGACTTGGCCTGTTTCTTTGTCAATAGCCACCATCTCAATTTTTCCTTTTTCTTTTCTTTGTCTTCACGGCCGGGGCGGACGGGGGTCATTCGTGTCGTGGCAACGTGTCATTCCTCTGGGACCCATCTACGAAGCTCTGGGGCCAAACAAGGCAGCTGCTTTGCCAGGATTGCATGCCTCTAGTGGAACTGATAACACGGAGGGCTTTGCTGGCAGAGGCAAACTTGCTTTCTGGAAGATCTTCCGTGACGCAAGGGATGACAGCAATGAGATATCTGCATTGACAAGTCTGGGAACCATGCGCTGGCCAAGTGATGCCATATACAGGGTCTCCGCGGATCCTTAAAAAGTTACTTTCAATATTTGTTTTTTAAGGTCTTATAAAGCCTTATATTTCGCCATTTATGGAAGTGAGGTTTATTTACTTGGGAGGTCTTATATTTCATCAGGGTAGATTGAGTGTAAGAAAACAAGTCTATTTTTTGCGTTATAAACATTATTTAACCGGCATACGTCCCTTATCACGATGCGTAAAGGTAGATGAAACTGATCAGTGTCTGTGGCGTAGCGCAGCCCGCTGGCCACGCAGCGGGGGGCAGCCGCAGACCTGTGGACGCAGCGTCTAGCCTACTTGCATGTTCTAGTAGAAACAGTCGAAAAGTGGTCGAAAAATATGAACGTGAATCGAGATAGGTAGATAGATGCACGTTCAGTGTAATGTGGCTTGAGGACAAGAAATAAAACGGTTAGCTGCTATCCAAAGCAACGTCGGAATATGAAGCTTGATGTTAACTGTGTCGGGAGGACGCATAGCCTAATCAGTCGTTGAGGGTAAGTTTTAAATGTTGTCTATCGTAAGCATGTTAGCCATGCCCTCGCGTTTGGGTAGAAGCGTTTGCTAAATGTAAAGGGTTCATTTCATAAAGTCCATTATGACCGTATTCAAAAATAATTGTTCCTTCATACAATAGCCTACACTTTCAAAATCGCCTCTAGATACGTGACAGGCTATTTGATGCCTCTGTCAAATGCAAAATGATTTCGTTAACATGATGGCAGCATGAGGAAGTGAGCGCGAGGCAATACGAAATCGGATGAGTAACAGAATATGTACGAAGCCAATGATCTGGCGAGGTGCGTAATGTCCAAATCGGTAACCAGATGGGCAACGGTAAACGCGCTAAATGCTTGTTATGGACATGCTGGAAATCGCTTCCAAGTTGTGCGCTGTTTCTTGCGCCCATCTAGAGAACAACAAACTACAGACAGGCTAAGCTCAAAGTAGAACGCTTGCTTCTGCTACCCATCTCTGTTAAAGCGAGCTGGAGGAGGAGGAACGGCACTCAGAGTGGTCATACATTTAACCCCTTTGACACCAGGTGTCCTCTCTCCTAATAGCAAAGTGCATTCAACTATTATCCAGCAGAAATGATGAATTGTTGAGCCATTTTTAATGTGTACATTTAAAGGCATTTGATGAACATTAATCTGATTTCTCCATAGGCCGTCAAAACATGTGTGGGACCCTCAATTAAATGTCAGTTGTCAGTTAACTGACCATATGCATGCATGGTGTCTGTAGGCCTACAGATCAGTTACACCTTGCTACTGCTTACACTGTGTTTACCCTAGGCTACACTATAAAAGCACAGTAGTCATATAATATTGTTTATTATATATAATTATGTACTAGGCCTACATTTCATTATAGCAATGCAAACTAATATATTGCAATGCCTCACCCCGAGCGGTGGTCTTATATTTTATCATCAGAGGTCTTATATTTGTCTTAAAAAGTCTTATATTTGGTGATCCAAAATGTGCAGAAACCCTGATGTATGATGGTCTAGAAGAGTTTCTCTGCAAGGTTTACCTGCCAGGGACCAAGACTACCAAGATGGAAAAATTGAGATGGTGGCTATTGACAAAGAAACAGGCCAAGTCAGAGAGGTTGCCACCTACACAAGCTGCACTGCAACGAGATCTTGCGGGCACACTACCAAGCAATGATCTGGAACAATGACACTGTTCCAAACCCAGAGGTACCATCGCCACAGGACTATGGCTGGAACTTGGAAGACGATGGGTTCAGTGATGAGCAAGGAACAGCCTGCACCAAATGCGGTCATCCAGCTGGTGAAGTGCGGCTGTTCAAAATCCAAGTGTGACAATGCGAGGTGTTCATGTCGTAAAGCAGGACTCGGCTGCACAGAGTTATGTGCCTGTGACCCCAGTGAGGGATGTGACAATCCTGAGCAGCCCACCACATCACTCAATGATGAAGAGGATGAAGACTCAGGAGATGACGAGGACGATGTTGAAAACTTCATATAAACTGTGTGCTAACTGAAAGCATGACACTCATTGCGTAATGTGTAACATCACATTTATAATATACATTGTGAATTGGAGTTCATTGTGATTTTCAGTTGATTTAGTCTACAAACATAAGATGATGCCTTTATTTATATGCCGAGTCAATAAACGTATTCATTCCAAAAACGATTACTGTTATCAGACCACTACTTCAGTTATCAGACTTTTCAGCAAAGAATAGCATAATAAACAAATCATTATTTTCACCATTTATTAGGCCTACTACCTTGCATAATTAACCCCTTCGCATTCCGACAGATTTGCCTGAAAAACGCCTGAAAACGCCTCTCCAAATTGAAATGGTTGCTGTATCCCAACCCTTTGTGCTATTGAGATGAAAACACCCATTTTGGGAAGCAGACACCCTCTAGTCTTGTAATCTATTGTCAGTTTCACTGTAAAGGGTTCTGCTGAAAACTGGGAACTCTTTATATTTTGAAGTTTTTGACATTTTTTTCACCTCGCCAAAGAAAAAAACATATATACGTACATAGACATTAACACACAGAGGACTGAATGCCCTTCAGAGGGCAATTTGACATGTCTCCAAAAACAAATCTGTAACTCTGAGAGTTTTTGTCATTGAAACATATAAGTCACATTATTAGAAACCTCAGACCTTCTAGATTCCAATCTGGCCCAATTTAATAAAAGTGAAAAGAAATCTTCGCATATTCTGTAGTCTTTGCCTGTAGCAGCCACACCTATAGCTATTCACATGTAAAGTACCGGTGCTTGAGTGGCTATTCAGAGGTGACAACACACCCCTTTCAGCTAGGCAAAACACAGTGTCCTGCCACAGGACAAAGAGAGTGACAGGGGGTGTGCTATCAGAGCACATGGAGATTGACAGGGGGGTGTGGGCCATTAGAGGTCTTTCACACCTATCTCATTAGTATTCAAATGAGACAGGCAGTGGCATGACATAGACTTTCTTTTTTGCATTTTGTATGAAAACAACAAAACATTTCTAAATGCCCTTTTTACTTTTATGCAGCCAACACATTTGTTTACAAGATTCAAACTTCAAAAGTCTTGGCTTGATATATTTATTGTGTGTCTTCTTGCACTTTTTGAAGACCTCTGAAACCTGTTTTTTTTGTACAGTTGTGTTTATACTCATGTTTATACTACATGTTTGTATGACATCCCATTTTCTTTCAGATTATTTCTTGTCAGGCTTTTCAGAATACAACCATATATTCCACTTTTGCATAGATGCTTACTGTTAGTTGAAAATACTTGAAAATGTCAGGGTGGTGCAAGCAGCCTAAAAGCCTCTGAAAGGCCTTAGACCTCAGAGGGTTAAATAGTCCTTTTACTGTAATGTATCAAATTATAGACATAATGGAACAAAGGCCACAAGTCTGAACAACTTGTATTTCAAATTTGAAAACAAAATATCAAAATTTGTGTTTTCTACACCATTTTATATGTGGGTATCCCTAGGCGTTTTTGCAAAGTCCTATTTTTGGAGACCAAAATGTTGTTATTTTCTTATATGCTTCACAATTTTTCCCAGCACAATATTTCAGACTGCCAACATGTTTTTTATTGTTATTTGGTGTGCCCTTGAGACATCTGAATTGGTGGCTTGCTTTCATCAAAAAAATCCCACGGGACTTTATTTCGGTGAAAATGCTTCCTGACTATAGAGGTAATAATTTAATATGTAGGCTACTCTTTTTTCTCCAAAGATGTGCCAGAAATGTGGGAAACATACGTTTTTGAGAAAAGTATGATATGAAGGGCTGCTTTTTTTGGAAGGAAAATGCTAATATCTGGGTGCTACGCCATTGGACTACACTGACAGGTGTGTACACCTGTAGGCTAGCTGTGTTTATGTATGTGAGAATCATATAGTGATGTGAGATGATAAAGATAAGTGTTTCACTGATGCCCATTATTGCAGATTTTCAACTTTTCTACAGAATTCTCAAAAATGAACATAAAAGTTTCTGCATCAGACTTTGAAGTTGAACGGAAATTAATGCTTAGGTGTCTGACGGTTAATCAAATTATTTTCTACCATCTGTGTTTTTATGTAATTTCAAATTTCCCATCAATAATTTAAGTCTGAACTCAGACTTCAGATTTCAGAGTTACTTCCATAAAATCCAGTCACTGTGATGTGGCGATGCTTCTAAGAGCTTGCTACAATTCACACATATAACAATGCTATCGAAGGTGCTGTAAGGACATTCTTTTAAAATACTCATTAGCATCTAGTCTATTCCAAAACAAACACAGCAATTAGTATTATGCCAGTGAATATTTGGACTTTAGAAATGAGGTTTGAGTTGAATTCACATGAATTAATCATGAAGATACTTTCATTTACCACCAAAAACAAATCTATTTATTTATCACATGGGCAATAGAGCAATATATAGGCCTAGTAGGCCTATTGAAAAATCTTAAATGTCAGACAGCTAACTTTCCAAAAGGAAAACGAAATGAATCTGGACTGAAATAAGCAGTTTTTTTTTCTCTGAGGCTTTTCTTCTTCAGGACGGAAAAGCACACATTTGCTTCTATGAATCGTTGTCGTCAGACCATACAAGACAGAGAGTTGCCATGCATACCACTAGACAGAGGGGATTCTAAGCTTTCGAATGGTACCCCATATGCCTACTGTAAATTCACGAGGGTGGTGTGTACACAGACTTGCATCGAAATGTGTGTGGGAAAAATGGTTATCCTTTCTTCACTCGCGATAGCGATTTGCAGGCGATCTATGCGCTTCGTGTAACGCGAGTTGGCGGGGCTCCTGTCCATTTTCTGGGGGAGCACCTGGGGAAGCCAATCAGATTTCAGGGGGGGTCAAATGCCCCCCTAGCTACCCCTGTAGCTCCGCCCCTGGGCGTCGCCCTGTGCAATTGCCCTGTTGGACCGCCCCCCTAGGACCGCCTCCTCACCTTGTTTGACCACCTGTGTCACACTCATGTAGTAGATGTCCACAATGCTCGATAGCTGCCTGTCCCCCACAGTCACCTTGTAAACTAAAAGAAAATCACCGTAAGTCTCCTGCTACTGTGAAAGAAAGTATTGTACTCTTCATGATTAAATAGGACTTTAACAATAAATTATCAATATAATGCACCTGTAAACATTAACTGAAAACATAACACCATGCCTAACAGAAAATAATATAAAATAACAGTGGGGAAACGAAAACACAACATATTAAAAATGTAAATAAATATGTAAATTAAAAACACCTTACCATAGTCTCTGAACTGTATACAAGAGATGTTATTTCGAGTCACTCCTTCAGGCACCTCTGTCCTCTGCACAGCGCAGCTCTCTGTTGGAAATATTGTTTATTTTTAAAATAACGTTAATATTCATATAATTATGTAGTCTATTTTTGTATTAACTTTTACAAAATGCTGAGACGTGTAATGAAAAAAAACATTCCTTTTGGAAAAACACAAATGTACATTAAGCTTATTTATCTGCAGTAGTGTTGTATTATGATCACTTCTCTTCTGTGCACTTGTCACAGCACAACTCTCTGTTGGAAATGCAGTGCTTTTTTTTTTTTTAAATATATATATATTGTAATGCAGTATATATTTCAGTTGGACATAACATGTACAAAATGCACAAATGCACAATGTTTGTTTCTCTATCTACAATGTTGGTCAATTTCAAATTGACAATTGGGAAAACTTGCTTCTTTTTATTGTGTCAGTTGTGTGATTAACGGTTGTGTGTGCGTGTGTGTGCACTTGCGTGTGTCTGTGTGTGTGTGTGTGTGTGTGCGTGTGTGTGTGTGTGTGTGTGTGTGTGTGTGTGTGTGTGTGTGTGTGTGTGTGTGTGTGTGTGTCTGTGTGTCTGTGTGTCTGTGTGTGCGTGTGTCTGTGTGTGTGTGCCTGTGTCTGCGTGTTTGTGCGTGTGTGTGTGCGGCAGTGCACTGTGTACCTGCGGCACATTTGCAGACATGCTGGTGACAGATCAGGCCAAGGGTGCCATCTATCTTTTGGGGGTGGTAGAACTTCAAACAGACCGCATCTACAATACAGCACATTATCAGATCTCTCCCCCACCCTTCTCTTAATCCTCTATTGTTGTGTAGGCTATATATTTTGACATTTTTGTGTAGTTAATAGTTATAATGAAAATATATAATATAATATAATATAATATAATATAATATAATATAATATAATATAATATAATATAATATAGTAAAGTCAAGTCGTTTTTAGCGTCAATTTCTTCTTACATGTACTGGTCATACAAAGAATTGAAATTATGTTTCTTACTTTCCCATATAGACATAGACATAGACTTTAGTATAATATAAAATAATATCATATAAAATAATATCATATAATATAATATAATATAATATAATATAATATAATATAATATAATAAAATATGTTATACAACATCACCAACCCTGTAAAGTGTGTTCTCTCAGGGATACTGCTGCGGGCTGCAGCAAACCCACGTCAGCCACTTGGTGCATACGCAACGCAAACCTCTCTGGCCTCACAGAGGACACCTGATAAGACATTACACGCGCACACACACACGCGCACACACACACACACGCACACACGCACGCACGCACGCACGCACGCACGCACGCACGCACACACACACACACACACACACACACACACTAAAGTAATACTAAAATCATACTAAAGTAAATTTCAATCGTATATATCTTGTTGTTGGGAGCAGACAACTATGTCCATTTATAATTTTGTGTGAATTGGGAGTTACCTCATTCATGTAAATAAGAATGTTGCTCTGTGACGGTGACAGCTCTTCAATATCCCAGGTCTTGTTAGCAGCCAACTGCACAAGAATATAGGCAAATTAATTAGTTAATATTGTATTTAATAGAAAGAGCTGATATCTTTGTTTTGTTTTTGTATTAACTTGGAATAATATCAGTCATTACAAGGACCTTAATATAATGTCAGTCATTAACAGCTATATATATGTTACATATACGATTTTTATCCTTAACATTAAAGGAAAATGAAGTGAAATACTGCTTTACCATTCATGTATAAAACTAGAGGAAGCTGTTTGATAGAACATTTGATTATGTTACACCCTAAGTGTTTCTGCCTTCTTTTTGTGGAGTTAGAAAATCTCGCAATGGTGAAGAATCTTTAAAAAAAAATTCCTGGATCCAGATCGTGATCTGGATCACCACCAAAATTGAATCACTTGTTCCTTTGTCATTTCCAACGACTCCACAAAGTTTCATCCAACTCAGTTATCCTGCTGACAGACAGACAAACAAACAAACAAACAGACAGACAAACAAACAGACAGACAGACAGACAGACAGACAGACAGACAGACAAACCAACATAAAAAGAAGGCAGAAAGACTTGAAAAAATAGGGTGTAACATAGTCAAATGTTCTATCAAACAGCTTCCTTGGCGGAGGTTATTATTTTGTAACTTCCTTACCTTTTGCAGGTCTTCCCTGTCTACAGAAAATCCTGTCAGTATTTCAATGTTTAGGAGCGCTGTGGAGACAACATTGTCTTTGATACTGGCCCTGAGAGAGAGAGAAAAACATATGGGCCTGTATGAATGCCATTTTCACACGGGGGGCTTTTCACCTTTATTTGAGACAGGACAGTGAAGATGTTGACAGGAAGTCAGTGAAGAGAGATGGAGAAGGGTCGGCAAAGGGCCTGGGCCAGAATCGAACCCAGGTCAGCCGTGTAGTTGAGAAAAATACCCATAAAATTAAGAAATACTGTAAATTACTCAACTTACATGATATCAACCGTGAGTAAATACATCCCCAGTGCTTCAGAGGTAGAGCCTGTTTGAAACACATTGCAAGATACATATTGATATACAGTTTGTTTACAGTGCATAGTGATTTTCTATTAGTCTAAGTCCAAAGTAAGTGTCTGGACATTTCACCATAAACATCATAAACTGTACATGCTCACAATATAACATTATAATGACATTGTGTGTTTTTATATTATATTATATTATATTATATTATATTATATTACATTATATTGTATTATATTATATTAGAGCTAATTAAGACATTATTAGATGAATTTCAGGAGATTTTGCATTAATTTTAACTGGATATGTATTTATATTTTGACGACAATAGGCTCATACGACTTACATTTTTGTCGAGCGATGGAGAGAAAACACGTGAGTGAGTACTTGTTGTCACGATGTGGGTGTTATTAAAACAGCGCATTTAAAGTCGGCCACAAATATGAACGAGACTGTGAGCTCACACCAGTTTGCTCTACTAACACACCACGTGTGAGGAGTGGGAGGGGACAGGCAGCGAGGAGGAGATGAAGTAAGGACCTGCGCAAACTTGTGTAGAGGTGTGAGACAAGACTCATACACCCGTGAGCGAGTTGTTGACCAACCAGTTCATGGGCGCGTGACCTCGGAAGTGGTCTGCAGACGAGCGTTGAAGGGGATAAGCAACTGCAGAGGTTGCAAGATCTGACTGCAGACGCGTTCATCCCGCGATAGTTTGACACCACGTGACAGCATTTTCATCCAGAGTGCATTGCTGTCTAAATGCGCATGTATGCGTTGACGACTACTCGAATGCACTTAATGACCACTGTTAGCAGAGCGGTTAAGGCCAAAATTAGTACTCTATTTGTTTTGGAGAATAAAGCCTCATGATTTGTATCATCACCTTGAGGTATTTTCTGAAAAGAGACATCCAGTTTCATGTGGTGGCATCCCTCCTCCTCCTTTCTGGGCATGGAATAGTACATTGTCATCACCTGAATCCCAATAGAGAAAAACAAAATGTGTCATCTCGTCATGCGAATTTAAGGGGAGTCCAGAGGAGGGAAAAAAGACCATGGGAGTCAATTAAGCTGCCTGATGACTCGTATAGTTTGACCTTTGGTGCCTGGAGCGACATGTACAGTATGCTGCGTTCAGGCTCTTGATATTTTAGCTTTTTTAATACAAATGTGTGAATATTACAGCTGAATGAACACATTCTAATGCAAGATTCGGGTCTTGGGCTTTGAAATTTAGGTTATTAGCTGAGGGCAACTTTTCTAACACGAGCTTAGGCATTAAGCAGGTGTTTTTTTTTGCAGGTGCTATAGGCATCAATGGGTGAAACAAGTGCTCACTTTTCAAAGATACGTATAGTCTGGTGACAGCCAGCCTACTAGCAATTGTTATCAAAATAAAGGTGGTTAGGGAGCTGGGCCATTAGATCAGAGGGTTACAGGTTCGAATCCCACTCTTCCACTCCCTACCTCACTCCATGGCTGATGTGCCCTTGAGGAAGGCCAGTGTTTTCCAACCTTTTTTGTCTTTTGTACCCCTAAGCCTCTTCGTTGTGCCATGAGTACCCCCTAAGTCAAGTTCTATACCGCTTTCTCCATCCCAATGTAACTAAGCTCCATATATTTGTTAAAATTTCATTTTTCCAAGTACCTCTGCAGTGTGCTCGCGTACCCCTAGTGGTACACGTACCCCTGGTTGGGAAACATTGAGGAAGGCAACTAACCTCTACACTGCTCAGGGATTGTAACCGATACCATAATATAACAAAGTTGCTTTGGTTAAAAGCGTCAGCCAAGTGTGATGTAATGTAATGTAGTAATGGCGAAACCCTTCTAACTATGGAGTATAAGCTGGATAGTTAGACACTCACAGACAGAATACCTCTTACATTTCCTTTGGCTGTCACGGTCATATTTCTGTCCAATCTGACCTGTGCAGGATGACAAAATCATTGACAAAACTGCAGACATAATCCAGTGGAAAACAGCAATTACTAGAGATGTACAGGATCCAAGATCCGGTTCCGGATCCGGCAGGATAATAAGGTTTTTCAGACTATCCGGATCCGGCAGGATCTTAAGCAGTGGATCCGGTATCCGGCAGTTACCTAAAAATCAGGATCTGGGGCATCTCTACTTTTTACGTAGCCTAGGCTTTTCAGTCAGTCTTTCACAACCCCAATTGCTGCATGGAGTGAAATAACTTGGAAGCGGCCAGTGCAGGCAGTGTGGCAGTAAGCCAATAAGTCTAAAAAATAGTTTGAGCCAACGTAATAAAAAGGGCCCACGTGTGCAAGTAGGCTAAGTGCTTCAACCCTTTCGTAGGATCCGGTATCCGGTTCCGGATCCGGCAGGATCTTAAGCAGTGGATCCGGTATCCGACAGGATCCTAAAAATCAGGATCCAGTGCATCTCTACAATTACAAAATCATAATATGTGTTTTAGACTGCATTTAGACTGCATTGAGGGCCGAGTAGAGTGAATAATAATAATAAAAATGCACAGTAATAATAAAAATACCAATTCATTATTTATTTAAATTTCATTTCATGATGGCAAAAAAGAGACATTAAAAAAGCTCATTCAACGTGAGCATTGTAGGAAATTTGTGTGTGTGTGTGTGTGTGTGTGTGTGTGTGTGTGTGTGTGTGTGTGTGTGTGTGTGTGTGTGTGTGTGTGTGTGTGTGTGTGTGTGTGTGTGTGTGTGTGTGTGTGTGTGTGTGTCTGTGTCTGTGTCTGTGTGTGTCTGTGTGAGAGAATCACCGTAACTGAGCACTGCCATTGTGTGTTTGTCTGTGTGCGTCTGTGTACACACCGGCCGTGCACACCTGCATGCGTGTGTGTGCGTGTGTGTGAAAGAATCACCTTAACTGAGCACTAACAGAGGTCTGTGTGTCTGTGATCGTGCGTGTGTGCGTGGCAATCACCTTCACTGAGCGTTGCAGTGGTGTGTTTGCCTGTGTGAAGGTCCATGTGAGGGGTGCAGCTGCTGAGTGCGTGTGGCCAGCCGTGTTGTTCAGGGTGACCTCCAGGGAGCTGCTCTCCCTCTGCTTCAGTCGGACCTGGATGGAGTACTCCGCCAACGCCTGGTACACCACCAGGTTAGCCTGTGGTATGGGACACACACGCACGCACGCACGCACGCACGCACGCACGCACGCACGCACGCACGCACGCACGCACGCACGCACGCACGCACGCACACACACACACACAC
>NC_085857.1:48683354-48693354 GCF_034702125.1 Engraulis encrasicolus | reverse complement strand
CAGATGTGCTCAACCAATGTTTGGTTGGATAACTTTTGTTGTAATTTAATATAGGAGACTAGTGATCTCTGCCTTTTGTTAAAAAATTGGAAAGAATAACTAAACTAATGGAAGGTTAAAAGGAAAGTGTGACAACGACGAAGGTGGATGAAAGCTATATGTTATTGTAATTATTGATCATAATAATAATAATCTTATTATATATGTTGGCAAGAGACTGATGGTGTGTCTGATAATACTGCTTTTGGGCTAAGCCAATTAGGCAATATATTATTAAGAACTACTAATAATGGGATTAAACAAAAGCAAATCATTGAAAATCCCAAATGGTGTCAATAACCCAGGATGCTTGCAAGATATGTATAGAAAGTATGGAGCAGAATGTGTGGATGAGAGAGTCATAAGTAAGTGGCATGGATGGACACGGGGAGCATTCCCTTTGAGTGGGACATTAAGTATCAGAAGGTTACAAGAATGTAGGGCAATGATGGAAGGTAAAAAGACACATTTTAAACCAGAATTATTTGTAAAATGGGAAAAGGAAGCAAATGAAAGGGAGCAGAAAAGGAGACAGCCCAAAGAACAAAAAGCATGTTATGTTAACACAGACAAGGTGACAGATCACACAACAGCAACACATATGCTAACCAGTAGTGAGATACCACCTCCTTCTTATCGGGATACCCCGCAATATGTGTTTCAGGCACCAATCATCCAAATGCCTGGTCCGCAAGGAAATTTAATTAATGTTGTGAGAGCATGGCTCCCTGATGAGTTAAAGTCAGTCGCTGCAGCATTACCTAGACCAGAAGAAGGCATAACAGCATTTGTAGAGGCTATCAGACGTATGGATGATCTTTACAGACCAACAACCTCAGAAATGGCTGTAGTGCTTTCTCAAAAATGTGCATCACACTGGTTGCAGCTACGCCAGCACTTGCCCATGGATTTAGAGCGTACTGCCCCAGCAATAGCAGCCCAAGCTGGACCCCCAGTTGTGATGGCACAGCTAGATGGGGAGACCAGATATCAACAGGCCCTAGACAACATGTTTACAGCATTAAGGGCATCTTATACGGCCACTGAAGATTGGACCAAAATGTCTATTTCCCAGTCATCCAAAGAAACAGCAAGAGAATTTCTTGGAAGAGTGTCACGGGCAGTGTCTAAGCATGGAGGAGTAAACACAACTCCAGAACAAAAGCAGGCCCTCATCAGACAATATTTCATTTTAGGAGGTGAAAAGGATGTAATTGAGTATGTGAAAAATCATTTGGTTACATGGAGTTCTGCAGCTCCCAATGAGCTATTGCAGTATGCAGAAAATTTTGAGAGGATCAAGGAAAAAACAGACCAGAATAAACAGAATGAAATCCATGAAGCAGCCTTAAGTTTTTATCTATCTAGTGTGCAAAATGGGAAGAGTGCACACATGGGGCATGGTAATGGAACATTTTCAAATAATACTTTTAGGTGTTGGAGATGCAGAAAATTGGGACACATTGCACGCAACTGTATGGTAAATAGAGGACCACGTATGAGTGATCCGTTACAACAGCAGCAGGAGTAACTGCTCACGTGAACACAGCACGCTATACACACAGTGAAACAAGGGATGTGCCCTGTCGACATATTCACTGTAGATGCAACATAACTTTAAGCATATCTATTTTGAAAATCTATCAGCCGAAACTCACACACATAGACTGTAAATGTATGCAGCAATAGCTACAAATCTAGGATAAGGAGGAAGAATTTGCTGGCAGAAGACATAGTATCAATTAAAAATATCACACATATTTACATACATTCACATAATGTGAAGGGTGGCGATTGTCCCATACAAGAGGGACCATTAAGCAAATACATCCAGCCATGGACCCATCCACAACTAGCCTGAGGCTACACTTCCCTGTGGTTGGTTATATACATGCACACAAGGCCCTTTTGTGTCAAAACTAATTTATGTTTTTGAAACATTAAATTCAAATGATGTGAGTAAAGTTACAAATTAGAAGGCATGGTCATACAAAACAGAAGATATGGTAATTTTGTTTAGAGAATTTGAGAGCACATTGATATAGTTTTAAAAGGCACACATAGTCTAAGCCTTAATTAGTGATACCAGCAAAAGCGCAACCTATATCTATTATTTGGCATTGATATGTCAAGTCAAGTCAAATTTATTTTTATAGTGCATTTCATACACAGGTGCAACTCAATGCATGTGACTTGGTGATATTTGGTGAAATTATAGAAATTGTGATACTGAATTAAGAGCCTATAACATCATCGGCGACATGGTCATGGTGAATAGACAATGGTGTTGTGTAAGGGTATTTGCCCATAGGGGTATGTTTCAAACCAGTTGCAACTTAGTCATTTGAGAGTTATGTATTGGATTACATGCTCTACTCTGGCATACTGGATCCTTGATACATTAAGTATTACGGCAATCACAAATCTGTGACCCAAGATATGCCGGTTTTGGGTTTGGTTTTAGGAGATCTGAACCAATGTTGACTGACCGAAAACGACTTGGACTGACTTTGTTTCTGTATGAATGAGTGAAAAGATATGAGGTAAAAGAATATTTGAGACAATATGAAATTGATTGAATTGATGAATTGATTTTCCAAAATCTAAAATATATGTTAGCCATTTCAACAGTTGGAGCCAGAATGCATGGTGCAAATCCTATTGCATGAAAACTGTTTGTCTGAAATCCCTATCCTAACTCTGCATCCCCATTCTTGTTTAACCCAGACTAACTCTAAACACCCTCCCCACTGACTTGACAAGATGTTGTCTAATATAACACCAGTATGTCTTATGAATACCCTGGCTATATGGCTTCCAACTGTAGAAATGGGGATAGAAAATTAAAGAAATCAGGGTTCCTACAGAGTCTTCAAAAAACTGAGTTAATGAATTCGGAAAGAATAACGTAATCTCACTTGGATGTCTGAGCCTCAAATGATGAGCAGCGCTACCCAAGGCAATACTACAAGAATGTCTTTGAGAAGATATATACAATCTTTGGCGCATATGACTGGTGTCAACTTGAGTGCACACAAATTGTATGAACAATAATGTGTTTTTAAAATTGTCTTAAATTAGTCGTGAATTGAGCTTGTAGACAGCTGGAGGAACCCTGTCACCCTGTAGATAGAGTTAGACAACACAAAGGTTTTCTTATTTGTGTCTACATCGTACTTCCTACAACCAGAGCAGTTGTGAATGGGCTTGTTCACAAGCCAGAGTCATAGGCCACTGGACAGGCCAGGGTTCAAACAAGAGTTGACGGAGTCTTTCACGGCTGCATGGTGCATTAGCCGTGAAAGGGGGAGTAAAGGGGACGAAAGAAAATGGGAATTAAAAACAAAAATATCAAGCATTGAACTAGAAATGGTTAACATTGGTGAGCTCTAAGCACATCTATAAAGGTTTCTGGTATACTTCGACACATGCAAAGAATCCAAATGAGAAATGATTATAATACAATGATGAAGAAATGTATACGAGTCAGATGTTTGAGGTATTATCCTTCCTCAGCGTGAGAAAAATTATTTTTCATCCAGAATATTATACAAGGTTGCAAATTCTGAAAATACTGGGGGATACATGAAGCATAATTCAAGTTTTAGCTTATTTGGTTTACTTGGACAGGGACTATGTGCAAAGTAATAAATACACGTATTAACCATAATGACCACTTATAGTGATGTACACTTTGTGTGAGAAATTGTTTAGATGAGTGGGAGAGTACTCCAACTTGAGAAACTACAGTTTCCCTTGGTGGCTCTGTCAATGTGTTCAGAGAAGGGTTGGCTAAAGGTTTTCAAAGATGGTGAAGTAATGTCGTGAATAATTTTGTGCATGAGTCATATATCAGAATAAAGGATGAGGTTATCAAAACTGAGCAAGTTATACATGTCTATTATGGCACGGTGGTAAAATCAAGGATGTTTGTGCAAGACTTAAGCTTGGTCTTATCAACAACAATTAGGAAATTGTGAATACTTTCACAATGTTACGCAGGTTCTCTTCTTATGCATCTCAGTGTGGAGTCAAAAGTCACTCCCAAATGTTTAAATTGAACAATGATTTTAAACTGGTTTTTAACATATATGTATTTGTCAACCTTGTGAAGATGACTGACTCAATTTGAGCTGTTGATAACAGTGTAATACAATATGCAACTGTAAAAGGACAAAGATTAAATGGCCTAATTGAGATAAAGATGACACTCTTGTCACTCTTGTGCATCAAACCAAATTGCCAAGTCTAAAAGAGTAATATGTGATTAATGTGAAGACGAAATTGTTTTACACTGGTATCAAAGATAGAACAATGTTTCTCCCAAGAATGGATACTGCTGGGTTTTTCTCTATTTTGTGTCTCCACAGAACTCTGAGAGCACCACAAACCCCAGGACAATCCAGGACAGGAAACATCCAGGACAATCCAGGCCTGTGTTCTTAACTAAGGACTGGAGGAACACAGTAGCAACAAGGGGGTGAAGAGGACATGTCCCATTCATCAACTGGCAGAGGAGAAGACCAGGGGCCAGTTACCAGGAAGGACAAGGAAATTAGGCATGGGGCCATCTGGTGATCATGTGACCAGCCTCAGTTCGACCACAGAATGTGTTGGGTGCAGTTTCCGGCTAGATGGAAGGGCCTAGGCCTTGACCGATCTCTGGATGACCTCTGTTGTCTATTGACTGGGTTGTAAATTAGCAGATTATCCAAGGGGGGCATTAGGCCTCAGCAAGGGAGAACTGTGACAATGGCACCATAGTCACCATTATGACAATTACCAGCAAGCAACGGAAGCAGTCACTTAAAATTTGATAAAGGTTATGGTCCCATTTTACCAATGTTTATCACTTGACTATGCATAGACAAGGACATGCTACAACAACTGGTGAAGAGGTGGCTGAAGAAGACAATGTTTCTCAAGAAATTAAATTTCATTCTGGTTCTTAGTCTGAGGTAATTTAATATTTCAGAATACGGATATCCTACGTGCACTGCCAAATAGTATTGTTGTTAAACAATTGACTTTTCTTTTATGACACAAAGTTGTGAATGAGTGTTTTACCTTATTATTTTACTCATTAGTAATTACTTATACCTATAGTTAGGATGTTTTATTTTACACATGACCATGTGTTATTTAGTTTTATATACATATCCACATATTGTTTTGTAACTGGAGTTTACTCTCAGCAGACAAAGTCGGGTTGCAGCTTTAGCTGGGCCGTTGGAGAATTTTGCCCAAATTAGTCCAAATTAGTCAGTATTTTTCACTGCTCATTGGCGGGTAGTGGTTTTTGACTGAGCCGTTGGGTTTTTGCTCCAACCTGAGAGTATCACTCTGTACTTGTTGAAATTTAAGAAGACCAGATGGATACTCTGTGATGACAATGCATCATATATCTTAGTTGGCGCTTAGTGGATGATAGACTAGTTGTGGTGGACATTTGGGATGTTGGTGGATGAATGCGGACTACCAGGCTGTCAATCATGCAACGGACAGCTAGTTGCTGTGGACACAGCTAAACCACGGTAGCACTCTCCAAGGGGCAGGGGAGAGAAATTAAAAGGGGCAGGCACAAGCAATATGGCATGGTGTGTCCCGCTCGTCTGCTGGCGTTTCTGGGTGTCTGTCCATGAATGGTATGTTGTTCGTCTGGGTGTCAATTAGGCTGTGTGTGTGGTCTGGTGTAGGTTAAACACATTTAGGAAGAAATGTTTGATCACCAGAGAAAAGTGTATTCAGTAGTTACTTTTATAATGTGAGTATGAACTCCCAAAGGGGGGAGAATGTGGAGAATTTTTATTTTTATCTTAGTTTTCTTAATCTTCTACTATTCTTATATTATATTCTCATTTTATTTTACATATTCTTGTGTGTAAGCTTTTCTGTAATGGGTCACTGGACACTCAACATTATTGGAAACATGTGCATCTACTTGATGTGGCTGCTGAACAACACATGTGAAATGGCATATGCTGGACAACAAGACAATGGACAGTGGACATCCGGCCATGCGGGACCCCACATGCACAGAGGAAGCTGACGACATGGACTGTGGGGGAGGGAAATGGTTAAATAGGGGTGGCTTTGTATCCACTTTAGACTTTGCTGAGTGGATTACTTCCTGTCTCCACGCAGTAACTTCTCCGGCCGTTAACAATAAAATCTGCAGTGCTTACCACCTGAGTTGTTTGTCTGCCGATATAAATTTTTTACTACACTGTACTTACTGTGATGGAGGCAGTGTATGGGACAGGAGAGTGCTCGCGGAAGCCCCCGTCTGAGTCCTGCGTGTTTAAAGCCAGCCACAAGAGGGCGCTGCATATGGCGGCTCCATCAACACTGATGATGCCACTGGCCATGGAGAGGAGCTTAGCTGCATACGCTGTCAGCCTGGATGGAGAAAGAAGCAAAGAGTGCAGATAGATAGATAGATAGATAGATAGATAGATAGATAGATAGATAGATAGATAGATAGATAGATAGATAGATAGATAGATAGATAGATAGATAGATAGATAGATAGATAGATAGATAGATAGATAGATAGATAGATAGATAGATAGATAGATAGATAGATGTACTGTCATACAAACATGATGCATGCATGATTTTGTCGTATGATATTCGATAGACAGACAGACAGACAGACAGACAGACAGACAGACAGACAGACAGACAGACAGACAGACAGACAGACAGACAGACAGACAGACAGATAGATAGATAGATAGATAGATAGATAGATAGATAGATAGATAGATAGATAGATAGATAGATAGATAGATACCATGTACTGCTTCTTGTAGTCTTGGTAACACTGTAGGATCCGTCCTGTTTTCGGCACGCCAGCAGTCTCTCGTAACCTGAGGGATAAAAACACTCAGGAGGAAGGATAGAACTGCCTGTGCTTGTGTGCGCGCGCGTGCGTGCGTGCGTGCGTGCGTGTGCGTGTGCGTGTGCGTGTGCGTGTGCGTGTGCGTGTGCGTGTGCGCGTGTGCGTGTGCGTGTGCGTGTGCGTGTATGTGTTATGTGCATTGTCTTCACTTTTCTTCACCGATGAACGTTATAGAGTGTGTCTTCCTGTGGTTATTCTTACTGTGTGTGTGTGTGTGTGTGTGTGTGTGTGTGTGTGTGTGTGTGTGTGTGTGTGTGTGTGTGTGTGTGTGTGTGTGTGCGTGCGTGTATGTGTGCGTGTACATGCGCATGTGTGTGTGTCGGTATGTGTCTGTGTGTGTGAATGTGTGTGTGTGTGTGTGTGTGAGAGAGAGAGAGAGAGAGAGAGAGAGAGAGAGAGAGAGAGAGAGAGAGAGAGACTCCAGAGTACAACAGGACAACAAGGACAACAAGGGCAGACAGCAACGTTTGCTGCCAAATATGTCAGTGCATGCCATAGACAGAGGGACATTGAATAGACACCACAAAAGCCACTACCCCCAACCCACACACACACACACACTATGCACACCCACACACACACACACCCACACACACCCACACACACGTTACTGTTTGCTTTCTTTTCTTGCTGATATTATCAATGCAATTGCAAGCATTCATTTGTGTGTTTGTTTTAACACTTACTTCATCCAATGTATACCAATGTATCTTCAACCAATGCTTTGGCAACACAAAATATTTTTTGTCATGCTAATAAAGCTTCTATGAATTGAATTGAATTGAATTGACTCCAGAGTACTTACCCAGGCTGATGGAGCGTACGGCCTGTGTCCTCATGTCATTCAGCTGGTGGGTGTGGTCCAGATAGTAGGTGGCAACCAAAGGAGTTGTCATGGCGACCAGGTCCTGCTCTCCTCCTCCTCCTCCTCCTCCTCTGCCGACTCTTCTTCCTCCTCCCCATCGCATGGTCAGCAGGGGGGTTAGAGACTCACTACTTTGGATCATCCCCACCTCCGTACGGGACTGCAGGGGCTGGGCTGCAAACACACAGTACATGCAAGCACGCACACACGCAAGCATGCACGCACGCACACACACACACACACACAAACACACACACACACGGCATTGTATGATAACGTACCTTGTGCTGTGATGACGTGTTGAATAGGCATAACATTTGGACACACACGCACACACACACACACACACACAAATGCACACAAACACACCCACGCATACAACCATGTGTGCACGCGCGCACACACACGCACACACATACACACACACACGCACACACACAGGCACACGCACGCATACAGACACACACACACACACACACACACACACACAAAAACACACCCACGCATACAACCATGTGTGCACGCGCGTGCCGCACACACACACAGACACACACACACAGACATACCTGTAGATAACGTACCTTGTGCTGTGATGATGTGTTGAATTGGCATATTGGGAATTGGGTCAATCACGTCAACTAGCCACGGACCAATAACAGTGGTCAGATAAGCCCCTGAATGAGATTGCACGCACGCACGCACACACATGTGAACACACACACACACACACACACACACACACACACACACACACACACACACACACACACACACACACACGCACACGCACACGCACACGCACACGCACACGCACATACACACACACACACACACACACACACACACACACAAACACACAGTGATATAGAGATATTAGATGTTAGCATCAGCAGAAGGAAAATCAGACAATGACATGTACACCATACTGTACGTGGAAAACATTTAAAAGAACAGGTATACTGTATTTTCATCCCTTTACATGTGGCTGAAATAAACCTCTACTGTTATGTTGGCATAAATCAATGTGGAACATGGAATCACTCACCACCTGGCTGGCAAACAGACAGACAGGCAGGCAGACAGACTTACAGACAGACAGGCAGACAGACACTTAGACTGGCAGACAGACAGACAGACAGACAGACAGACAGGCAGGCAGACAGACTTACAGACAGACAGGCAGACAGACAATTAGACTGGCTGGCAGACAGACAGACAGACAGACAGACGGTCGGACAGACAAGTAGACACACACTGGCAGACAGACACACAGATAGGCAGACAGACACACAGACTGGCAGACAGACAGACGGACAGACAAACAGACAGATACAGTCCAATACGATAGATAAATATAATTAAATTAAAAAATTAAATATATTTTTCTCCTACCAGAGATGGAGGGGTTGATGTCCAACTTCACAGTTGTCTTTCTCTGGATGCCTGCTGGCTAGCATAGACATACAACAATATACTTTCATGAATACTTGCACTCATACAAACTAAATTGTTTGCATGAGTGTATGTGTGCATGCTCTTGTATTTACAATGTGTGTTTGCCAATCTTTGTGTGTGTGTGTGTGTGTGTGTGTGTGTGTGTGTGTGTGTGTGTGTGTGTGTGTGTGTGTGTGTGTGTGTGTGTGTGTGATTATGAGCATGTGTGTGTGTGCAACTCTGTTACATTACTTACCAGGACAACAATGTGCTTCCGTACACCATCACTTCGTCTATGCATATCCACCGCTACCACGCCAACAGAGTGTGTCCCAATCTCCATGGGGATGATGACAAAGGGCACACTTTGGGTGGTCCTAGCACGGAGCGTTACCGTGACGATGTAGCCTCCATATCCTGTTGCTAAGCTGCAGATAGTCTGACTCTCCATCAGCCTCATGTGCACCTGATACCGATAGATACAGTATGTCACAGAGGTGAGTACACCCCTCACATTTTCGCAGATTTGTAAGTATATCTTTTCATAGGACAACATGAAAGAAATGTCATTTTGACACAATGATTAGTGACCTGTTAACAACATACAGGTGCATAACAGCTCAAAGTTCTTGTTCAGTCGTACACCGCAGGTAAAAATCCTGTAAAGAGTGTCTGAGAAGGGGCTGTGTTGGCCTGAAACGTCTCGAAATGAAAAGGCATTAAAAGGGAGGTCCTTTTTGTGAGTGAACAAGAAATTT
>NC_085857.1:48668354-48673354 GCF_034702125.1 Engraulis encrasicolus | reverse complement strand
ACTTGGAACCATGACAACAGGCCATTTGCTCACTAACTAAATGATTAATAACATTATTTACTGACCACTACATCCACAGTTACTGGCTCTTCTGAAGGTTTCATGGAGACATCCAGGCTGTAGATTCTATAGCGAACTGCAGAAGAAATAATAAAAAAAAAGTTGTCCTGCGTCAGATGTGAAATCCATCAAGATTCATTTTCAAGGTTAACCCCTTTGGGCAGACCCTATGTACAGTAATAACCTTACTGTCACCACAATTGTCTTAATCTTGAGGTCATTGTAAAGTTGTTATTATGTACTTGAGCATTATAAGCAAAGAGTGAACGGTCTGCCGGCGTGCCATCTGCACAAAGGGGCAACTCAAGTGAAGTATGATAGCAACTTGGTAGATTTGATAAATATTTTTTTTGTGCTTTCATGGCCAACTCACTGGTTTGTGGTTGAAATACCACACCGACTACAAAGTATCATATATGGACATGCCTTAGTAAGATATACATATAATAGGGAAAAGAATAAATATGCTGACCAGTGCTGGATGGTGTGTATATGGTCTTGTCAGTCTGTACAAAGATGTATCCGGACTGGAAAGACACCAGCACCACTCTCTCCATCACCTTCCCTGGAAACTGGGCTATCAGATACATATACTGGTTTACGCCTCTGTCGTCATCGAAGACACCATCTCCCATCGGGATCTAGCAGAGAGTAAATTCAGGAAACAAAAGACAGCACTGTCATTGTGGTAAAGTATGTCCCTGACCTAAATTCAACAAAACAAAAGGCAGCACTCTCATATTTAATGGTGCAGTATGCCCTCAGCCTAAATTAAACTAGTAATTCACTTCGGGGTAATAAAGGATTCATTCATTTCATTCATTCTGTTTTTTTTTTGTACTTCTATTGGCATGTGCATGAATCATTTTATTGTGCAATATAGTATATACACTCACTGTGATTTCTGCCAGTGCTTGATAGTTGTTGTTCTGGCTTAGCTGTAATGTCTGCTCGGCCAACAGCTTGGTCTTGAATGGGAAGTCTTTCACCCTGACTGTGATGTCAAAAGCACCTCCAGCGTAATCCTGTGCCTCCACAAACACCTTCTCTGGGGCGCCCACCCTCAGCGGGTTAGGAGCCGACATTACAAACCTACAGGAGGTTAGATGAGAAAGGTGAGAGGTTTACTACTAATTATATCCCCGAAACGCGGAGCGTCGGGGATGTAATGGTTTTGCGTGCACCGCCGCCGCGTCCGCCGCCGCCGCCTCCGCCGCCGCCGCGTAAGGTCTTTCGTGTTAACGCGATAACTTTTGAACGGATGTTTGGATTTGTCCCAGATTTGGTGTGTGAATGCTCTAGGGTAGGTTCATGAACTGATTCGAGTTTGGAGGTCAACACTTTCAAGATGGCTGAATTCAAGATGGCCGAATTTTTGTTTGGTCCATAACTTCTGACCGGGGTGGATGGATTTGTCCCAGATTTGGTGTGTGAATGCTCTAGGGTAGGTTCATGAACTGATTCGAGTTTGGAGGTCAACACTTTCAAGATGGCTGAATTCAAGATGGCCGAATTTTTGTTTGGTCCATAACTTCTGACCGGGTGGATGGATTTGTCCCAGATTTGGTGTGTGAATGCTCTAGGGTAGGTTCATGAACTGATTCGAGTTTGGAGGTCAACACTTTCAAGATGGCTGAATTCAAGATGGCCGAATTTTTGTTTGGTCCATAACTTCTGACCGGGTGGATGGATTTGTCCCAGATTTGGTGTGTGAATGCTCTAGGGTAGGTCCATGAACTTATTCGAGTTTGGAGGTCAACATTTTCAAGATGGCTGAATTCAAGATGGCCGAATTTTTGTTTGGTCCATAACTTCTGACCGGGTGGATGGATTTGTCCCAGATTTGGTGTGTGAATGCTCTAGGGTAGGTTCATGAACTGATTCGAGTTTGGAGGTCAACACTTTCAAGATGGCTGAATTCAAGATGGCCGAATTTTTGTTTGGCCCATAACTACTGACCGGGTGGATGGATTTGTCTCAGATTTTGTGTGTGAATGCTCTAGGGTAGGTTCATGAACTGATTCGAGTTTGGAAGACAACACTTTCAAAATGGCGGAATTTTCATTTGGCCCATAACTTCTGACTGGGTGGATTGATTTGCCCGGTAACATCTTATTTTAATGGTTCACCATTTCAGTGAATCTACCATATTAGGTACAGTGTAATAACCAATGTAACAATATTTAATACCATGTAATACTAGTGTAATACCAGTGTAACAATATGCAATATCAGGTACAGTGTAATAACGAGTGTAATAGTATGCAATACCATGTAATATAGTGTAATACCAGTGTAACAATATGCAATACCATGTAATACCACTTACGCACAAACACATGATGTAAGTAAAAAAAATGGCGGTGTTACACTGGTATCACATTGTATTAAATATTGTTACACTGGTTATTACACTGTACCAAATGTGGTATATCCACTGAACCATTAAAACAGTATTACCATGTGCCCCATTTTTTGCTTCATTTTCACAATAGTCGTTTGGTTTTAAGCCTATGCACGTCATGTCACGTCTGTATGTATCATATACGTTTACGAAATGGTGGACGGGAGTGGTAGGAATGATGGGGGACTGGAAGCGTCGCGTTTCGGGGATATACCTCAAGCAGTCGAAGGCGACTGCACAGGCAGTCTAGTTCATAACTGTAATGTCCAGGGGGGCCTCCAGTGTAGTTTTGGGCCTGTAGGCAAGGCGTTTTTCAAGGACATGATCAAAAGAAGAGCTTGTTCACGGACATTGACGGGCATTGCATTACATTTTATTGCATTGCATTGCTAAATGCATCCTATATACATACTGTATGTTTGAAATGTATTTGTACTGAGCCCTGAGGAGAGAGAGAGAGACAGACAGACAGACAGACAGACAGACAGACAGACAGACAGACAGACAGATCACATCTCAGTACTCACAGTGGGCTGCATTGCGTGAGAGTGGGAAGATAGAGGATGGCAACAACCAGCCACACCTCCATCACCACCTGCTGCATACCAAAATGTTTGTTCATCCGTCCGTCCATCCACCCTATTGAGCTGGACACTTCCCATTTCAAAATATATTTTAATCTTACATGGCTATACAAATCTGATCAAATCTTTTATAAGAAATGTCCTATTTTAGTATGTGCAATATAGGTAAGCAGACAGTCATACCCATTCCATGTACTGCATAGATGTATGTGTGCCTTACTGTATGATGAAATGAGTCATGGGCCACTTTTACAGTATGCAACAATACACTAACTGCATACGTAGTTCATATATGACTCATTTTCTAAGCTTTTATATAAATCTTTTTCCTACGTTTTGTCTGCCTCTGAGTGCTCTCAGACCTCTCTTTCAAGACACTCCAGACTTGCTCATCGACCCTTTGTGTGGGGCTTAAAGTAAGCTACACATCAAAGCCTTTTCGACATCTTCGTAACTATGTGTGTGTAGGCCTATGTGTGTGATCGTGTAACTCAAAGGTTAAACAATTTACAACTACAGTTACATCGTAGTTCAGGTTTTTTTTTAAAAATCAGCTGATTGTACTTGCAGTAAGCATACAGAGTGTGTAGTGTGAAATATTGAGTGTTAGGTGCCTACCACGATATCAGTGCTCAACCTTCTCAACATTCTGCTTTAACAGCTCTGTATGTCCCAGTCACTGAGTTACAGATTTTATAACATACAGTATATCACGAAAGTGAATACACCCCTCACAGTTTTGCAGATTTTTGAGTATATCTTTTCATAGGAAAGCATTACAGAAATGTAACTTTGACACAATTTTAACAACATATTTAACCGCTTAAATTTCTTGTTCACTTGTTCTTCTTGTTCAAAGAAAGGTTGAAACGCACACTGATGACCTCCCTTGTCATCCCTTTTCATTTCGTTTCATTTTGAGACAATTCGAGCCAACATAGCCCCTTCTCTACCGGATTTTAATCTGGGGTGTACTCACTTTTGTGAGTACATGTTCAAACATTAATGGCTGTATTTTGTTTTTTTTTCTGAGTGAACAAGAAATTTAAGCAGTTAAATATGTTGTTAAAAGGTCACTAATCATTGTGTCAAAGTTACATTTCTGTAATGCTTTCCTATGAAAAGATATACTCAAAAATCTGCAAAACTGTGAGGGGTGTATTCACTTTCGTGATATACTGTAGCCGGTATGGAAGGATAACACCCGTAAATCCTGCACAATATTTAAAAAAATCTTTCACCTCAAGAGGATGTTAAGAGGATATTAACTATAAAACAGTGTTTTACCTCTCTCAGCGTCACTGTTCAACCCCTCTCAAAGATTTGTGAAAGTCATTTCAACAACTCTGGACTTTCCCAGAGGCTGTGTGTGGGCATTGGGTAATTTGGCCAGTCGGTTTGCCTCCACAGGGCTGACTCCAGTAAAATTAGCACAGCAGCTACGTTTCGTAAGTTGTTGTTTGACAACTTTAGTTTGGAAGGAAGAAGTATGTTCTATTGAGCAATGTTATGTGTTCAATTCAAAGTGATAAAGTAGTCTTTAGTAATTTAGGATCCAGTGTGTTGTGATGTCAAGTCTACAGTGTTTTTCCCCTTTTAATCTTTTTTTAAATTTATTTTTTTACTCAAAGCAATCAATAACTCCGCTGGGAAAGTAGGTTGAAGAACTTTGACCAAACAAACCAATTCCCAAACCCCCCACTCCAACTATCACAGAACACACACACACACACACACACACACACACACACTTGTAAACACACGCACACGCACACGCACACACGCACACGCACACACGCACACACTCTCTCTCTCTCTCTCTCTCTCTCTCTCTCTCTCTCTCTCTCATAGACACACACTAGAAAAACAAAAAACGATAACAAAAATGACACACATTAGCTATGTTAATTTGCGGTCACATTTAATACAAAGATTTTTTTCAAAATCAGATG
>NC_085857.1:48655854-48658354 GCF_034702125.1 Engraulis encrasicolus | reverse complement strand
GGGCAATGAGGACGTAGGCCGTCAGAGATGCATCAGAGTCCTTCCCGTACACTTTACCCTGAAACACACAACCCCAAGGGGTCAGCGGTGCCAAAACTTAAAGTTATCGGTAACACTTCCAAATAAGGGGCCATAATTAACAGTAAAGTAGTTACAACCTAATACTTAAGTAAGGGTTAATAATCATTACTTAATGCCACATTAGACACATATTAATTGTTATTAATGCATTAGCAAGCAGTTACTTAACTATTAGATAACTATTACCTTGTGTTACAAGTTAATAGCATATTATTATTTAACTAATAGATAAGTAAGGACACAGTTAATAGTTAAGTAGCTATCAGGTCATACTTAACTAAGGACCAAAATTAACACTTACTTAATACAAAAGTAAGGCATAACTAATGGTTAATTAATACTTAAATATTGAGTTTTGGGACCCTTATATTAGAGTTGGCTGAGGATAACTAATGGTTAATTAATAGATAGATATTGTTGTTTGGGACCCTTATATTAGAGTTGGCTGCGGATAACTAATGGTTAATTAATCGATAGATATTGGTGTTTGGGACCCTTATAATAGAGTTGGCTGAGCATATCTAATAGTTAATTAATTAATCTACTGTGACATCTAGTTTTCACTCGTCCAAATCACTGTAATAGTTGCAACAGGAGCGATTATATAGCAAGGATTGGACGTACACTTCTCAATGATGGTGGGGTGATGAGATGTAATTTTTTCATGTACCATTTACTAATTTGAATGGTAAAAACCCTACAATAAATGCAGAACATTATGAAGAGTAATAGTTTTGAAGCAAAACTAAACCATTCCTTTGTGATAATTAAGTTAATGTTTGAGAATATTAGCTCCAAGAAGTGCAGTGCATGATGGGTACGCAATCTACAGACAACAATATTTCGGTATTATTTAATCATTAGATAAGGTACAGTTAATAGTTAAGTAGCTATTAGGTCATACTTAACTAAGGACCTTAATTAACACTTACTTAATACAAAAGCAAGGCATATCTAATGATTAAATAATACCGAAATATTGTTGTCTGTAGATTGCGTACCCATCATGCACTGCTCTTCTTGGAGCTAATATTCTCAAACATTAACCTAATTATCACAGAGGAATGGTTTAGTCTCGCTTCAAAACTATTACTCTTCATAATGTTCTACATTTATTGCAGGGTTTTTACCATTAAAACTAATAAGTGGTACATGAAAAAATTACATCTCATCACCCCACCATCATTGAGAAGTGTATGTCTAATCCTTGCTATATAATGGCTCCTGTTGCCACTATTACAGTGATTTGAACGACTGAAAACTAGATGTCACAGTAGATTAATTAATTAACTATTAGGTATGCTCAGCCAACTCTATTATAAGGGTCCCAAACACCAATATCTATCGATTAATTAACCATTAGTTATCCGCAGCCAACTCTAATATAAGGGTCCCAAACAACAATATCTATCTATTAATTAACCATTAGTTATCCTCAGCCAACTCTAATATAAGGGTCCCAAAACCCAATATTTAAGTATTAATTAACCATTAGTTATGCCTTACTTTTGTATTATGTAAGTGTTAATTTTGGTCCTTAGTTAAGTATGACCTGATAGCTACTTAACTATTAACTGTGCCCTTACTTATCTATTAGTTAAATAATAATATGCTATTAACTTGTAACACAAGGTAATAGTTATCTAATAGTTAAGTAACTGCTTACTAATGTTCAACATATACATTAATAACAATTAATATGTGTCTAATGTGCCATTAATTAATGATGATTAACCCTTACTTAAGTATTAGGTTGTAGCTACTTTACTGTTAATTATGGCCCCTTATTTGGAAGTGTTACCTCATTTTTCAGAGTTATTTTAATCTAAGACAGGCCCATACCATTCTGCATATCGTCAGCATCAATGCAGTATAACATCATACTACAGTTGAAGCACACTGTAGCCCAGCATGTCTGATTCTGCGCTGGTTGGAACAAATTTGTGAGTTTTGTTTTTAGAGCCTTTTCAGTAACAACAAAGTCTATCTGTACGCTGTCTATCTGTACACTGGAGTAACTGGTGCAACACTATCATGGGGCTTGTTTAACATTTCTTTGTGTTTAGATACCGGTAAACATACACCCATGGGATTTATGTATTTACTTTACACTTTACTCTGGAGCATACGTCCATGTGGTTAATTTACCTCAAACGTTTATTTTATTGAGCATTTTACCCTGAAACATACAACCATGGGATTCATGTATTTACCTCACATTTAACCCTGGGACATATAATCGTGTGGTTCATTTACAGTATATTTTAAGAAGTACTGTATATGTTTTGGGGCTTTCTTGCCTTGAGCCAGGACAGTGAAAATGTTAACAGGAATCTAATGGGAGAGAGAGATGGTGAGGGGTATTCTGGAGTGGATTCGAAACCTGGGTCCCCATGCGCAATGTTGCCCATTTAGAGTA
>NC_085857.1:48650599-48655754 GCF_034702125.1 Engraulis encrasicolus | reverse complement strand
TCCCTTTTTAAACAAACTCTATCCACATCATTACGAACAGTGGAATAACTGGTGTAACACTATCATGTGCTAGCGTTGTACGTGTACTACATTAACTTCTACTTGAACGTTTGACACATCTGCATGTGGTTTATTTACCTCATACTAGAACATTAACCCATGAGATTTATTTACTGGATATTTTATACTTGAATAGACGCCCGTGTGGCTTGTTTTCGATACGCTTTGTATTTAGAACACTGTAACATACACCCATGTGTTTTATATTTGTGTGTTCAAAAATTATTATATTTACCATCTTCACCCTGTAACACACACCCATGTGGTTATTTCGCCTCACACTTGAACATACACCGTAAACCCATGCACTTTATTTACAGAGCATTTCACCCTGAAACATACAATCATGGGATGTATGTATTTACCTTACACTTAACCTTGGAACATGTAATCGTGTGATTTATTTTTATTTTAATAACTACAATATATGTTATTGGGTCTTTTTTCCTTGAGCCTGGACAGTGAACATGTTGACATGAATCTAATGGGAGAGAGAGATAGTGAGGGGTATTCTAGAGTGGATTCGAACCTGGGTCCCCATGCACAATGTTGCCCATTTTGAGTATAGATTGGGATTCTAACTTCCATACAACATTCATTTCATACATTTAAATTGTTAACCTTATACTTTCTATTTAAAGACAAAGTACAAATCATAACATAACCATGCACACGTGGTGATGTAATTGACTAGTCACTATGTCAATCAACCTACCGTGTCTGGCTTTACAAATCTGACTGGTGCAGTCTCTTGGAAGGATCCATCCGCTTGCTGTGATACCGACACCAGCCACTGGAGGGCGCCACATACCACTTCCTCCTCAACACTGATGATGTCATCAGCTAGGGACAGAACTCTCAGCAGGAAAGCTGTTAGCCTGCAAGGCAAAAGGTAATACAAATGTAAAACGTTACATTACGTTTGATAAAATGAAAATACAAAATGAGAAGACGATTGAATGAGTAAAATAATTCCAATTTCTTACGTGCGTGTGCGTGTGCGTGTGTGTGTGTGTTTGTGTGTGTGTGTGTGTGTGTGTGTGTGTGTGTGTGTGTGTGTGTGTGTGTGTGTGTGTGTGTGTGTGTGTGTGTGTGTGTGTGTGTGTGTGTGTGTGCGTGTGCGTGTGTGTGTGGTGATTACCAGGTGCTACTAGGAGTTCTTAGGAATGCCCCATATGAGCCATCAGGTTTGCGAAATTGCAACTGCTGTTGGTAGCCTGAGAGAAAAAGAAGCACAGACATACGCACAGTGGTGATATGATACTACCAGGGCCCTAAACTAACATTTTTCATCACCAGTCAAAAAGGCTAGAAGGTGTCAATCTGCCAAATACATATTCATAAATGGGTCAGTCGCTAGCAAGTTGGTCTTTTTTACCAGCCAAACTGGCTGGTGTTAACATTTACCCTTTCGGATGTACGTGAGTGCTACCGCTCTTTCTTCCACCCCTACTGTGTTCCACTGGTTGGTACGGTCCAGATAGTGTGTCGCGATAACAGGCATCGCCATGGTTACCGCGTTCTCTTCCCCGTTGCCATAGGGAATTCTGAACAGGAGGCCCATAGAATCACCACTGATGGCATTAACCATGACATCACTCAGCTCCTGGCCTGTAGAGATGAATAAATAAATTAAAATACTGTATGCATATGTGTATATGTGTATGTGTTTATGTAATGTGTATATGTGCGTATATATATATGGTTGAGATGTGTTTTTTAGCTTCCAATTATTTATTTATTTTTCTAAATAATATGGGACCTTAATGGAAAAAAAGAGAAAAATCCAACCTTCAATACAAGTGCATTTATTCAGTGGGGAAAAAATCCCACATAAAGAAATAATTATTTGACATCAAATAATGTGTGTCACAATTATTAGCACCCCTGGTGTTAATATTTTGTACAACCCCCTTTTGCCAACAAAACAGCTCCTAATCTTCTCCTACAATGTTTCACAACATGGGAAAAGACAGAAAGAGGGATCTTCAGCCATTCCTCTTTGCAGAATCTCTCTAAATCATCCAGAGACCTGGGTCCTCTCCTCTGTACTCTCCTCTTCAGCTCACCCCACAGGTTCTCAATGGGGTTGAGGTCAGGGGACTGAGATGGCCATGGGAGGAGCTTGATTTTGTGTCTGGTGAACCATTTCTGTGTAGATTTGGCCATATGTTTAGGGTCATTGTCTTGCTGAAAGACCCAGTGACGACCCAGCTTCAGCTTTCGGGCAGAGGGCAACAGATTTTGATTTAAAATGTCCTGGTATTTCAAAGCATTCATGATGCCATGCACCCTAACAAGGTTCCCAGGGCCTTTGGAAGCGAAACAGCCCCACAGCATCACTGACCCACCCCCATACTTCACAATGGGTATGAGGTGCTTTTCAGCATGCGCATCTTTCGTGGTACGCCAGACCCACTTAGAGTGTTTGTTGCCAAAAAGCTCAATCTTGGTCTCATCTGACCAAAGCACACGGTCCCAGTTGAAGCCCCAATACCGCTTGGCGAACTCCAGACGCTTGCGTTTATGATTGTGAGTGAGGAAAGGATTTCTCCGTGCATGCCTCCCAAACAGCTTGTTGGCATGTAGACAGCGCCTGATGGTTGATTTGGAGACTTTGTGACCCCAGGATGCTACCATTTGTTGTAATTCTGTAACAGTGAGCTTTGGAGATCTTTTGATTTCTCTTACCATCCTCCTCACTGTGCGTGGTGGCAAAATAAACTTGGGTCCTCGTCCAGGCTTGTTTACCACTGTTCCAGTTGTTTTGAACTTCTTAATTATTCCTCTCACAGTGGATATGGGCAGCTGCAGTTGAGTGGCAATCTTCTTGTAGCCTCTGCCTGACCTGTGAAGGTCGACGCACATCTGCCTCACTTGTATGCTGTGTTCCTTTGTCTTTCCCATGTTTAAGAGTGGATAAGAGAAATGGCCTCAGTGTCACGTCATATTTATACCCCAGGGAAACAGGAAGTGATGAATTACTAATTAAATGTTCCTACATACTCTGGTAAACTTTGTAAACTACTGTAGAAATGACAGAAATGCTTCAATTATATTTATTTCCTGGGAATTGTTAAGGGTGCCAATAATTGTGGAACAGGTGATTTAATGAAAAATAATTATTTTTTAGTCAGGGATTTTTTTATTTTCTTACAATTCATTTGAGTTGAAGGCTACATTTTCCTACAATTTTCAGTGTGACAGTATTCTTCTGCAATAAACACTGAATTTATTTTAAGGCTTTTAACACATCTCAACCAGGGGTGCCAATAATTATGGAGGGCACTGTATATATATAGGAAATATGAGGTTCACTTTCCATGAGTTTTTATTAATGATTTAAAGCTGAATGATGAAATTGTAATATATTTCCAAAATTGTGGTTTTGAAAAAATTGAATGTAGTCTCTCACTGCAGATTGGCCAGTCAACAGGCTTATTCAATCTTTGCTGAAAAAAACTCAACTACATTGTAACATTGCTAGTTCAATGCAGTAAGTCAAGTAATCAATACTTGGTCATTACCATTTTGGTGAGAAGGACATAAAAGAGACCCTTCACTAAGGGGTGAAGATATGACAGAAAGTGGACGATCTGCTATTACCTTTAGTCTTAGTGTTGGCATACGGAAAACAACAAAGGTCTGAGGTGGCAGGGTAAAGCATGTTTCAACTGGAAACCAGACACACCTCTCTGGAATATGTCAAAACGGTTGCATGCTTTTGCGTGTGTGTGTATGTGTGTGTGTGTGTGTGTGTGTGTGTGTGTGTGTGTGTGTGTGTGTGTGTGTGTGTGTGTGTTTGTTTGTGTGTGTGTGTGTGCGTGCGTGCATGCGTGTGCGTGTGTTACCTTGCACTCGTATGTGCGTGCTTGCAGGTGTGTTTGGCACCTGACGCCTGAGCCGTTCAAACTTGACCTCCTGGCTTTGAGAACCACCTTTCACACAACAACACACACACACACACACACACACACACACACACACACACACACACACACACACACACACACACACACACACACACACACACACACACACACACAAAGCATTTACAACCACAAAACAGCATAGCAAAAATGAATGATTTATTGATGTCTTATATTGAAAGTTGTTCCAACATGAACTCACAGATTTATGTGAAATGAACACGTCTTTGAGCAGGGCACCCAACCCCAAACTGCTCTTGGGACTGTAACCAATACACTGTAAATAACGGTAAGTCACTTTGGGGAAAAGCGTGAAAAACATGCAAATGTGTGAAATCCCCCAAAAACGTGTTCCAAGGAGCCGTGTTCATTTCACAGATTTCTGTGAAACCAGGTTGCGGAAATTATGCAAAGCTCACCATGTGAGGATGGATTGAGGGGAATGTTATGAACCTTGATCTTCGTCAGCACTCCTTCTGGCTGGAAGACAGAAACCCCATGATCCAAACCATGAGTCATTAAAACACCACCTACTATACTGCCCTACAAAGGCAAAGTGCAGTACCTACATACGTATGAAGAGTTCAGATGCAAACCCCCCTAACTCCATTTCTGAAGACCTGCACTTCTATATTTTTAGAGAACCCTGTTGTTGGCTTGGTTTACCTTCATGTATTTGATAATACATATAAATAGTTATAGTACATAAATAAAAGGAAAAAATATGAAATGTTGATAGCTTTGTATTAAATAAAAATTAATTAAGATTATTTTCTGAAAAGGCACTTAGGGGGTTTTGCATTTGAACTCTGAACTTTTGCATCTGAACAAATGTTCTTCGTTACACCTCCTTTATCTTGTGACAAAGCCTTGTGTTCCAAATGTGTCCCGTTTTAGAGATATTGCTATGCTAATTTTACAACATCAGTCATTAACTCACCACCACGCGTAGCTCCTTCTTGACTCCGTCCCCGTAGAAGGCGCCGTGGACGGAGGCCTTGACCTCCAGTGTGTGGGAGCCGAGCACCATGGGAATGATGATGAAGGAGAGGTCGCGAGAGGTCATGCCCTCTACCTCCACTGTGGTCTGGTGGCGCCCCCTCTTGGACGCCACGCTACACACGTGCTCCGTCTCTAGCAGCTCAACACGCACCTATGAAGGAGGA
>NC_085857.1:48620599-48648099 GCF_034702125.1 Engraulis encrasicolus | reverse complement strand
ACCAAAGTGAGAAAGGTCACACCAAGGCAACATCGGTCAACAGATCAATTAGCTCCTCCAAGGGCTCTACCATACACATGCCTGTATTGATGTCACAGAGGTCATATGAAGGTCAACCGAGGTCAGGTCAAGGTCAACCAAAGTGAGAAAGGTCACACCAAGGCAACATCGGTCAACAGATCAATTAGCTCCTCCAAGGGCTCTACCATACACATGCCTGTAGTGATGTCACAGAGGTCATATGAAGGTCAACCGAGGTCAGGTCAAGGTCAACCAAAGTGAGAAAGGTCACACCAAGGCAACATCGGTCAACAGATCAATTAGCTCCAAGGGCTCTACCACACACATGCCTGTACAAAGATCACAAAGGTAACCTTTGTACCTTTGTACCCCACAGCCGTCCCAAGTATTGTTGCAGACAGTTATGGCAGTTCTGAAGGCAAAAGGGGGTCCAACCCAGCACTGGAGAGGTGTTCCTAATTAAGTGGCCTGTGAGTGTAATTACACATATATTATGTAAGGGTTAACGTTCGGCGAGAAGGTCGCTACCGTGGAATAGCAGCACGACAGAGAGAATCTTTAGACCCCGATGCGGAGCGGAGGCAACAAGTAGCCTAGACAACAGGTGTTGTCTATCACAGCAGCTGATTAGAGTCTTGTTGAAAAGTCGCTTTAGCAGTGAAAAGTCTTTTGCCACGTCTCAAATATCAGACGTGTGAACTTTGGGGAGCCCCATTGAAATGAATGGAGCATTCGACCGATGACGTCACACCATATAATAATATAAAATAATAATTGGAGTATCGCTGCAGCAGTACCGGCAGTAGTACCAATGGTAGTTTGAACAGCAGCAGTGTCACCGTAAGAGTCTGGGAGGCTGATGGCTGACATTTGCCAGGAGGGGTCTTATTAGATATACAGTAATATGAATATAATTATGGAGATATTATTTTAAAATAATAATTGTATCAGTAGCAGTGGTCTCACCATGGGTGTCTGACAGGCTGATAGCTGATATTTGCCAGGAGGTGGCCGAGTCTTTCAGGTAGCTGGACTTCACTGTGGAGGTTGTTGAGCTGATTGTCAAAAAGAAAAAGAAAAAACGCATTTCCGTCTCAAAAAGATTGGGTGCAGGACTAGCAAAATCACATGAAAATTAAAAGAAAAGTCCGCGGCACCAAGCTCCTGTTTCTCTTTTGTCTGATGAAGGGCATGCTGCCCGAAACGTCACATTAAAGCAAGAGAAGCGGGAGCTTGGGGTCGCTGACTTTTCTTTTCGTTTTCATGAGGTTGTTGAGCTGAAACAGAGACAGATGCATAGCTGGATTGACTATATATAACATAAAGGGCATTTAATGGACTGTTGATGATTTTGGCCTGGCCCTCCCCTCAATGCTATCATTCCTCATGCTGCTCTAGCAGGCCTCTTCAACATAACCTTAATAGTTAATATTAATTAATAATTTAAAAAATGTATTAATTACATTAATTAAATAATTAATAAAGCATGTTTACTGTTAGGGTCAAATAGCTCTTACTAGATTAAATTTTTTTTCAAAGGCTTAATTTTCTATCCCAATGCCTGTTGGACTGCTCTTGACACTGGCACCAGCCCTTGGCAGATTTACCGCCAAACATGCACACACACACACACACACACACACACACACACACACACACACACACACACACACACACACACACACACACACACACACACACACACACACACACACACACACACACACACACACCAATGTGGTGTGTGTTGTGGGCAGTTGGGCAGTCAGGTCTTCCCAGAGCCTTGGAACTACAGTAATGCTATTTCTAATCTTACTGTCATAATACCGTTACCATTATAGGTTTTCACTCTCAATGCTTTAGATGTTAAAACCATTAAAAATGTCACTGTCATTTTTACGGACACTTTTTACACACACAAACACAAACACAAACACACACCCACACACACACACACACACACATACTCACCAGTGTGGGGTGTCCTGTGGGCAGCTAGGTAGAGTCAGGTCCTCCCAGAGCCAGCTCTCAGGGAACTGTGTACGCGACGTGATCTCCTCCGAGCTCATATACATGTCCTCATCATCATCGTCATCACCTATACACACACACACACACACACACACACACACACACACACACACACACACACACACACACACACACACACACACACACACACACACACACACACGCATATGCACACACACACACACGCATGATATGCATACATACACACGCACACATTATGTTTGTGTGTGTGTGTGTGTGTGTGTGTGTGTGTGTGTGTGTGTGTGCGTGTGCGTGTGCGTGTGCGTGTGCGTGTGCGCGCAGTCACAAGTGTGTGTGTGTGTGAGTGTCTGTATATTTACTCCGTGCAAGGACCAGTTGGCTGCGCGCTTGTGTGTGTATGTGCGCACACGCACACTCGTGTGTGTGTGTGTGTGTGTGTGTGTGTGTGTGTGTGTGTGTGTGTGTGTGTGTGTGTGTGTGTGTGTGTGTGTGTGTGTGTGTGTGTGTGTGTGTGTGTGTGTATGTGCATACACACGTGTGTGTGTGTGTGTGTGTGTGTGTGTGTGTGTGTGTGTGTGTGTGTGTGTGTGTGTGTGTGTGTGTGTAGTCATGAGTGTGTGTGTGTGTGTGTGTGTGTGTGTGTGTGTGTGTGTGTGTGTGTATACTGACTCCGTGCAAGGAGCAGTTCTCCGCTGCTGTGTGTGTGTGTGTGTGTGTGTGTGTGTGTGTGTGTGTGTGTGTGTGTATGTGTGTGTAGTCATGAGAGTGTGTGTGTGTGTGTATACTGACTCCGTGCAAGGAGCAGTTCTCCGCTGCTGCGCGGCTGCAGACTCCCCCTCTCCTGATGGCTCCTCAGCTCTGTACAGCAGTGTAGGAAGGCCTGAGCGCAGGCTGCAGTCCCAACGACACTCACAATCTCCGCCCTCCTCTCGCAGCTCCGCCCACCCAGGTCCGCCCTCAGCCCGTCGTCACAGCAACCACGCAGCTCCTCCTCCACATACAGACTCACTGCACATAGACAACAAATTATACTGTATAGACACAACGTAAATTTAATCATCACTTTTAACCTAAATATGTTTGTCATTTATCATTTAGCTCCTCCTCCTCACACTGACTCACTGCATATAGACAACATGCAGAATAGTTGACAACAAACAATATAACATACACAACATAAATATATTCATCATTTAGTTCCTCCACATACTGACAACATACAGTATAACCATACACAACCTTAATGTACTGTATTTATCATTTTTGACGTAAACATATTTATCTTTTTTGACGTACATTTATTTATACTTTTTAAAGTTTTTTTCGGGGGGGCTTTTTGGCCTCTATTATTATAAGACAGATTGACAGTAGACAGGAAATGACTATGGGGGAGAGAGAGATGGGGCTGGGTCGGGAAATGACCCCGGCCGGACTCGAACGGGGGTCCCCGTGGGCAATGTAAGCCCAAATGTGGAAGGTTTAGCGCGCCCCGCTTACTTATCTTTTTTAACGTTAATATATTTATCATTTATCATTTAGCTCCTCCTTTTCATACTGACTGCATATAGACAACATACAGTATAAACATACAAAATGTTTTTGTCTATCTAAGAAGCATATTCATTGCAGCATATCAACCACCAATTACTAATTGATTTATGGGCATTTGATGCCATTTGTCTTTGACCTTTGATTATGTACTGTATATATTTTGTCTTTATAGGTTCTTGTTTGGAAATCCTTATGTTCGTGCATGAGTGTGTGTGTGTGTGTGTGTGTGTGTGTGTGTGTGTGTGTGTGTGTGTGTGTGTGTGTGTGTGTGCTGTGTGCCCATGCCTGTGTGTGTGTGTGTGTGTGTGTGTGTGTGTGTGTGTGTGTGTGTGTGTGTGTGTGTGTGTGTGTGTGTGTGTGTGTGTGTGTGTGTGTGTGTGTGTGTGTGTGTGTGTGTGTGTGTGTGTGTGTGTGTGTGTGTGTGTGTGTGTGTGCTTGTCTGACCTAAATTTGATCGCATGTGCAACTCAGAGTTAGCCGCCGACCGTCGACTTCTTTTGAGAGGAGTGGAACACGTTTGAGCTGATGACAAAAATAAAACGCAATAGTTGAGCATAGTCGTGTTATATTAAATGAATGCAATTCTTAGCAAGCAAAATGAACCCACAACACACACACACACACACACACACACACACACACACACACACACACACACACACACACACACACACACACACACACACACACACACACACACAAACACACACAGCACACAGACACGCACACGCACACGCACACACAGACACACACACACACACACACACACACACACACACACACATACACACAAACACGCAAACACGCAAAATGAAACACGCTCATGATCACGCACACACACATACACACGCACACACATTCACACACAAAATGAAACACACACTCGTGCACACACCAACACACATATATGCACATGCACACACGCACAAGCACATGCATACACACCCACAAACACGTACACACACACGCATAAACACATATACACACACCAGTCCTGGTGACTGTTGTTCCCGCAGTGCTTGACACAAACACCAGTCCAGCATCATAAAACACGCCCATGCTGTCTTGTCCCCCACCCGCCGTGCAGCCGGTATCCAGCGTCTCAACAACATCCCAGATCTAGAGAGAGAGAGAGAGAGAGAGAGAGAGAGAGAGAGAGGGTAGTCAGTGAAGACAGGACAGGAGAGAGAAGAAGAGCCAAATAGGAAGGGGGGGGGGGGCGTATTTAGAATGAGGGCAGACAGTGTCCTGTATTATAACTGAATCCCAGATTTACACAGAACAAAAAATAGAAAAGAATAGTCCACCAGTCCCTCATATACTACATGTATATGAATACCTTGGTTTGGGTGAGGAGAAAGTTTTCCTACTCTTTCCCAAATCTTAACACACATGTGCCTACCTTCTTTTGGGTGAGTCTGTGTTTGTTGTTGAGGACGTAGACCCCCTTGTCCACAGCCACCAGTCCCACTCTGGCCTCTGGGTCCCCAGTGATGGAGAGACTGAAGGGCTTATGTGGCCAATACTCCTTCCTACGGTCAGCCAGCTCCACCTTGAGCTGGACAAGATGAGCAGGTTTGGAACAAAAAAAAGAAAGACAAAAAAATTACAATTCAACTGGTTCGAATCCCCCCCTGACTTCTCCCTATCTCCATTCAAGTCTGAAGTTTCCTTGAGCAAGGCACCTAACCCCACATTGCTCCAGGGACTGTAACCAATACCCTGAAAAATAAATTGAATACATGAAAGCGTCAGCTAAGTGCAATGTAATGTAATGTAATGCTTACCTCTCCCATGCAGGTATCCTTGACGTCCACCCAGACTGAGTCAGACACCACTTCTGCCGAACCCACATGGTAGTACGCCACGATGCGGAAGGAGGGGATCATGTCCTTGGTCACTTGTAAGGGCAGAGTCACCACAGCCTGGCCTTGCCTCTTGAACCGCTCAGCCTTCACCAGTTGTCCTTTGTTCATGATCTGAGAATGGAATCACAGTAAATGGTGCTGTGTTAATTCAACACTTAGAGAGTTCATTTAAGTCCAAATGATGTCAAATCAACTCTCTAAGTGTTAAATGAGCACTGCAGATATTACTGTGTAGGATGGAATGATAAGTAAGCAAAGCACAGCACGGCACAAGGAAAGGAAAGGAAATGTGGTTTGAAAGGAATGTCAGCCACTTTACAAAGAAATCAACTGACTTACTAAAATGCACATGAGTGCAGCAAAAAGCTTGACTGTTTTATATGAAGAACAGGTAACCAGGAAGGCTGAATCCATTTTGGACAATTACACCCATTCTCTGCACAGTGAATTTCAGCTTTTACCCTCTGGTTCCCGTTTTAAATATCCACCAGCCCGGACAAACAGATACAAGCATTCTTTTATACCATCTGCCGTTCAGCTGCTTAATTCCGATAAGAAACGCAGATAGCCATAGGTCAGGTGTGTATTTATTTATTTATTTATTAGGTAGGTCAATCTTTTATACTGTGCACCTCACTTCTCAACAGCACTTTTATCTTGTTAATCCCACTCGGTGTAAACTCCAAATCCAAATGTATTTATTTATTCACTATTTTTAGGCCTATTATTTTAATATTTTATCTCTTATGTGTTTTCTTTAATGTATTGTGGATGTGTGTGAGTGTAGGGTGTTCCATTTGTAATTGTGGTGGTGAACTGTAAATTACTCGGATAACGCCCCCCAAAACGGCCATTTATTGAAGTGTGGAGTTACTGTATACTTTTCGCACTCAACGGCCTCCATGTTTGTTAGCCTACGTAGTTGAGTGTCAGATCTGTCAAACAGCTGAATCTCTGTAATACAGCATAGTTTTGATTCCAAAGACAATCGCTATGTGTAAAGAGGCAGGGGTAACTTAAAAAAAGTGTCAACATAACGAACAGTGCCTTCCGTGATGGATTGTATATTGGCGGTTGGTAAACTTTGATGACACACAACCAACCGTCATTTCCGTTAAGTGTATCAGACAGAACGGGAATCGGAATGTAGTCTACTCGCCTCGTGAATCGCGGAGGCGGGAAATGTACTTCACTGCACCTAAACAAGGCACACAGTACACAGGCAACATGTCATCATGCATTGCGTATAGATGACACGCTGATTTGAACCTACTATCGCGTGTGTCCAATACGCCTTTACAAGGAAAAGCATGCTCCACAACGCCGTGTGACAGGTTAGGTTTAGGGATGATTTTGGTTTAGGTACAATTTAGCTATAAATTTGCCTAATGTCGCGGTTCTTGGCAAAAGTAAAGCAGCAGAAACATTGCTTTACTGACAGGTTAGGTTTAGGGATGGTTTTGGTTAGGGCACAGCAAAGCATATTTGCGTTTAATAACAGAAATGCGCTGTGGCCAAAATCGCCAACACGGCGGGAAAACTGTGCAAACCTCGTCACGTGTCAAAAGTTTGGGGGCAGCCGTGGCTCAGTGGTTAGTTCAATGCCCGACCGGACCACGATTGAAGTGCCCTTGAGCAAGGCACCTAACCCCCACACTGCTCCCCGGGCGCCGCTCAGCAGGCAGCCCACTGCTACGGACTAGTGTGTGTACTTCAATGTGATTCACTAGTCCAAATGGGAAAGTGCAGAGAAAGAATTTCCCCTAGGGGACCAAATTGGCTCCAAAGTGCATGACAGCGCTTTACCGTTGCGTTGAGGATCACACTTTAACTTCAAAAGGCGTTGCACCAACACGCTGAATGCACTATAGTGCTGACACAGGGCGAGTAATGGAACACACCATTGGTCTCTGACGCCAGAACTGATGCCCACGAGGTGTTGCAGGCCGTCGTTCAAACAAGTACAAGGAACGTCAAACTAACAAAAACACAAACATTAACACTTCACTCACAGACAGGCAAACAGAGAAAACACACACAGAGGCAGACAGACAGTGACTGACTGAAACATAGGCAGTCAGACAAACAGACTGATTGCATGATTGACAGCGCTCCATGTAAGTGAAGTCTTGGTCTCTGTCGCCGGTACTGCTACCCAGAAAGACAGACAGACAAACAGTGGCAGACAGACAGACAGTGACTGACTGAAAGAAAGACGTACACCCCGTGTCTCAATCCACGCACTTGTGCACTTCGGGCATTGTGTTTCAGTGCCTAGGGCGCTCGCACTGAAAGTTTCGGTTGAGTCAGTGCACTGAAAGTGCCAGGATGATCCCCTAACAATGGCGGAAAAATGCAGTGCTTGAATAATGGACACTGCACAAACTTAACGGCCGCCATGTTGACATTGAAACAGGGGAAACGTGGCGTTCAGTTTGGTAGAAGAGTATGGTCTACAGTCTCCTAATTCTTTAAGTGATGTTGATGGGGCACCAACATTTTCATGCCAACCCAAGTATTGTATGTGTGATTGTTGTCCTTTGGGGTGATGGAAATGTAAATACAAACACCAGACGCTGTGCATTGTAAACAGTAACCAACCGATATTTTGGCGTGGTAATGTCATGCTCAGCCGTCACTTCCAGCGAGGGCACTGTGCATAGTGCTCAAATTTTTCCACCACACTATGCACTGAAGACCTCAGTGCACTGACTGTCAGTGCACTGGCACAAGTACATGGATTGAGACATAGGGACAGACACATAGACAGACTGCATGATTGAGAGTGCACCATGTAAGTGAAGTCCTGGTCTCTGACTCCGGGACTGGTGCCTACATGTAGACTCATCTTGACCTGCTGCCCAATGGCCGCCTCACTGCTGGACACTATAAAATACAATACAATACAATACAATACAATACAATACAATACAATACAATACAATACAATGCAATGCAATCCAATACAACAACACAACACAACTAGGGCTGGGACATTAACACGTTATTAATTAATTACAAATTAATTAATTACAAAGTTTTTGGTGAGAGCCCGCACACCTCGAATGTTTCTTTTTAAGCAGGTTTAGTAGATAAATTAATTACAAAAAAATCACGCGATTAAAACATTTTACTAATTTTAATCGCATGCTATAATATAGCTACATAGTTCTGGATTAGACCAATGGAGGGCAGTATTACGCCTGATGGTGAACAGCCTGCTGAAATTGAGAAGAGTTCTCTCTTCTTTTAAAAATGAACAATATTTTTAGATTAAGTTTATTTGTTGTCATTCAAAATCCATGTGAAAAAAAAAAAACTTTTCACTGTTCTCAAGTCAGATATTGAAATGTGATTAAAATGCGATTAATTTGATTAATTCATTTCAAAGCCTATAGATTAATTCGATTAAAAAATGTTATCGAGTCCCAGCCCTAAACACAACACAACACAACACAACACAACACAACACAACACAACACAACACAACACAACACAACACAACACAACACAACACAACACAACGCGGTACAATACAATACAATACAATACAATACAATATTGCAATACAATACAATACAATACAATACAATACAATACAATACTGAATATTGCAATACAATAGAACATTTCATTATGAAATGGAGCAGAATGGGGCAGATTAAAGGCCGATGCTGTGTTGTGTATACACTGCATTGACTTAAGCACCTGGAGCGACATAGACACTGCCTTCAGGTTCATGAGTTCTGAGGGTTTTTTATTATTTTTAAAAACGTGGGTATGTTAGAGCTGAATGAACACATTCTATCGCAAAATTAGGGTCCCTGGTTTTGCATGGAACTTATTTCTGGTTTTCATGTGCTTCAGAGGCTGAGATATTGAGGTAGGCTATTTATAGGTTGACGGCACCTTTTCCCAAAAAGGGCTTTGACATTCAGCGGGTATATTTTGCAGGTGCGTTATATCTTATATGGGTTAAATTAGAATAATCCTTGTCAATGACAAGAACACATCAGAATAGAACAGAACAGATTAAAACGCCAGGTATAAAATAAATAGAATATACTGGTTTTAGAAAAGATAACATGAGATGAAATAACCAATTCATTAAATCGTTAAATCAGCATTAAATCATGCAAGTTTAATGTATTAGGGAATAATTACTTTATCGCACAAAGACTGATATTGCACAATAATGATTCCCTTTCCTACTATCTAGCACAGTGGTTCTTAACCTGGGGTGTGGGCACCCCCTGAGGTTGCGCTAGAGATACCAGGGGCTCCACAGAATTTTGTTTAAGTGCTGAGGTTGTGACCAAAATTCTGTGTATAAACATTATAATCACAACCAAATAAAAGCATGTTTTGTTCACCATTTAAAGTCATTAAGGCAGTGATTAAAGTCTCAAGCAAGAATCATTGTAATTAATTGTTTTTTAGTGCGTAGCCTATACACGTGTAGAAGTTTGGGTTGGGGGTGCGTGGCTTGACACAAGTAAGGGGGTGCTTTAAGAACAAAAGGTTAACCCATTGATGCCTAAAGCACCTGGAAAAAAACGCCTGCTGAATGCCTAAAGCTGTTGTTGGGAGAGTTGCCCTCAAAAAACTTAAATATCTTAGCCTCAGATGCACATAAAAACATGCAACATGATTGGATTAAACCATAAGGCCCTCATCTTGCATTAGAATGTGTTCATTCAGTTGTCCCATACCCACATTTTTATTAAAAAAGCTAAAATCTCAAGAGCCTGAAGGCAGCGTATATGTGTCTCCAGGCACCAAAGGTTACGTAAACAACATAAACGAGTCATCAGGCTAAAAAGGTTAAGAGCCACTAGTCTAGCAGATGTTGGACAATCACAGAGGGACATACAGATTCCAATATGGAGGTAGTTCTTGGAGTCTCCGGTGGTCTTGTAGGCCATGGCTGTCATCGTCTTCACAGCTTGTCTCTCTTCAGAGAGCCCTGATACCTTAGTCATCACCTGAGTCAAGAGATCAGAAGAGAAGACGAAAGAGATGTCAGAGTGAAGTGAAGGTGAAAGTGAAAGCCCAACTGGGAAACAGCACTCCACAACACACAAGTGTTCACTGCACACTGTTCACAACGAAATTGCATTCATGCCTCACCCGTGCAAGAGGGCAGCCCCCCAATGGCGCCCCAACGGAGCAATATGGTGGGACGGTACCATGCTCAGGGTACCTCAGTCATGGAGGAGGATGGGGGAGTGCACTGTTTAATTAGTAAAAATAGTACAAAACGAGTGGAGGATGGAAGGTTTACCTGTATGGACAGAAGAAGCCCATATGCTAATGGCTTAGCATTTAGCTATAGTAACTAGCACCATGGCGAATTTATGAGGACCTGGACAGACTTACATCATATAATGGTTGCATTTCTACCGTGGGAGGAGGATCATGGAAGGTTTACCCGTATCAACAGGCTTCTGTCCGCGGCCAGAGTGTTGATGGTGACTCGGGCGATGCCGTTATGGCCGGTGGTGGCCCCTATGGCTCCATCTGTTGCAGTCATCACCTCGAGAGCAACGCCAGCGGCAGGCAAGAGGCTCGGGTCAGTCACGTACACCTGTTGAAAACCACACAAAAACAAAGGAAATAAAAGCAAAAGCAAACGAGAACGACAACATCAAAGCAAAACTGGGTAAATTGGTTTGAGACCATTATTCAAGTAAATAAGACACTCCAATTTAGCCAGTTAAGGTAGATCCATTTTCTCTCTCTTTACACACACACACACACACACACACACACACACACACACACACACACACACACACACACACACACACACACATGATGATAATATGATTTACCATAACATCGAAAGGCATGCCAGGCTTGAAGTATTTGGGGGTCCTCTTGAAGTTGATGGTGTAGGGAGAGGAGACTATCATTATACCTTGTTTTTCCGCCTCCACCATCTCATTGCCTGCAGAACAGTAAGGCAACTCATTAAGTACTATAAGAGAAGGGATATCTCATACGTGGGTTCGCCTTGTTTATCAACATGATGTTGTGAGGAGGGGCAAGACGCTGGCAGCCAGGATTGTACAGGAAGATGTTAATTCCTGCTTGGCATTGCTGCCTGTCGCACCTCCTCCGGTGCCCATGGGTCAGCTGCAGGGTCGTCAGTCAGGAACCACCGCTTCATCAACGTTTCGCTCCTTTAATCCTGAAACGTCTGGCGTGTGGCGGAGCAGCGACAGGGACGTCTCCCTGTCACCCCCTGCAGCTGATAGGTGTTGTTCCCTGCAACTATTGTCAGGATGTTATTCCCCCAGGTGTCCTTCCTCCGCAGCCAGAGCCAAAAGCTCCCTTTCTCCGCCTCCTCTGCCAGTTCCTTTGTTGCCTTCCTTAGCCTTCCTCTGTTGACTCCCACGTGCTTCAGGAGGCGTATGGTTGATAACCGCATGAAGCCTCTGCATCCGACCTCAGATGGTAGGGTAGATCATGGTCTTCCAGCCCACCTCCCAGCACTCAGCAGCCAGCTCGGAGTATTTGGCTTTCTTTCGGTCAAAGGCAGCCTCGATCCCTTCCTCCATTGGCACAGTGAGCTCAATGAGGGCTACCGCTCTAGCATTTACAGACCACGCCACTATGTCTGGTCGGAGAGATGTGGTGGTAATCTCTGTGGGAAACTGAAGCTTCTTGCCCAGGTCAACCTTCATGCTCCACTCCTGGCCAGGTGTGAAGGGCCTTGCGGTTTCTCTTTGCCTGATGCTTCTGATCCCTCCTTCCTTGACAAAGGTTGTGGGTTGCTCTGCCGGCGATGGTGTTCTGCTTGCCTGTCTGCAATCCTCCAGCACTTCGGGTAGCTTTCTCAAAACCTGATCATGGCGCCATCTATAGTGGCCCTGAGAGAGACAAATTGTGCTGGAGGTTTACGTTTGGGGCATTGCAGAGTGCACAACATTCCTCATTTCCAAACCACTGGTGGAGGTTCCGGGGACAGGGAAGCGTGTCGTAGGTTGAGCGAATAAGGAAGCTGAGTCTTGCCTGTGGGATCTTCCACACGTCTGACCAACTGATGTTCCTGTTTGAGATTCCCTCCCAAGTTGTCCAGCTTCCTTGCCGTCCCTGAGACACGGCCTTGATCTTATAGCGGTCTTCCTCCATCCTCGTCACCTCCGCCACCACCATCTCCTTTCTTTCCTTGCGGTGGGCCTTGGACCAGAAGCGTGGTGCTTCTCCCCATCCTAGGCCTGCTCTTCCTACTTGCACTCTGCCCACGATCTCCTTGTGCTGCAGCCGGCTCACAGCTTGGTCGACCTTGGTCTGGGCGTTCCACTTGCGGCCAGTCAGGACCCTGGCGTTAGCATTCCTAACCGACTCGTCTGTGGACTCCCGAAGCTCGAGCACCAACCTGGTCTTTTCTTGCATGTAGCCCAGCTGTAGCGATCTCAGAGGTAGCTGGAGCATGTTCTTCCCAAAAAGGCCGGCTTCAGAGAGGCACCGTGGCAGCCCCAACCACTTTCGAATGAATGAGTTGGCTTTCCCATCCATCCTACTCACGGTTGATGAGGGGATCTCGCTCATTTTCAGGGGCCACAGCAGTCTCTGGTAGAGTGTGAATTGGAAACACCAGAACTTGTATTTGCCCGGGATTCTGCTCAGGCCGTCAGAGAGCTGCTTCATGACGGTTTTCCCCATTTGCTTGTCAGAGAGCTCGGCTGTGTACTGCCTCCCCAGGCTTTTGATGGGATGCTCTGTGAGGAGTGGGATTTTCTCTCCTCCGACGACAAAGGTGGTGTTGTCGTTCCTGACTCCTCTCCTGAGTGACAGGCTACGGGACTTGGAGGGCTTGATTTTCATTCTTGCCCATGACATCAGCTCATCAATCCTCCTCAGCAGTCTTGCTGTACATGCTGCTGTCTGAAGGAGGGTGGTGACGTCGTCCATATAGCTCCTTAGCGGGGGAAGCCTCTGGCCAGTTGGTAGTTTGATTCCCCCTGCCATTTGCCTTGCGCCAATGAGGATTATCTCAAACGCTGCTACGAACAGTGTAGGCGAAATGGCACACCCCATCGCTATTCCGACTTCAAGCCGCTGCCATCCAGTAGTGAAGTCCTGGGCGGAGAAGCACATCTGCAGGTTGTTGAAGTAGCTTTCGACCATGCTTCTGATGCAGGTGGGCATGTGGAAGAACTCCATAGCGTAGTTGATCAGCTGGTGTGGGACCGATCCATATGCGTTTGCCAGGTCAAGCCAGATGACATGCAGGTCCGTCTTGTCCCGCTTAGCCCTCTGGATCTGGTCCCAGATCATTGTGGAGTGCTCCACGCATCCTGGGAACCCTGGTACTCCGGCCTTCTGGCAGTTGGTGTCAATGTAGCTGTTCTGGAGAAGGTAGTTTGTCATCCTTCTGGCTAGCACTGAGAAAAAGACCTTTCCTTCTACATTCAGCAGGGCGATGTTACGGAACTGCCCAATGTCTTGAGCCAACCCCGTGAGCAGATTTCTTGACCGACAGCGGTTTCCATCAATCAGAGATTGAGTTGTCTGCAGATCGTTTTGTGCGGTCAGGAGAAAACAACAATTTAGAGCTGATGTATACTGATACATCCAAAGCGTGAATTATTGTGTCCCACATTGTATGTTGTACAGTTTGACTTAAGTGTCTCAAAATGAGAGGAGAGGAGATCGGAAGTAACATGCACAGCAGAGAGCATTACCTGTTTCTGTTAAGACGTTCACTTTCACATAAAATGAAGATCCCATGAGCAGAGTCGTGTTTGGAAATGCATTGGTGATCTGCTCCCTCAACAATGAGGCCTTCCCCCTTCCCTGTGTCACCTGCAGGACACAAACACACACAGGAAACAGAAAAATACTCCTTTCATTCTCTGGAGGAACAGGGTAATACATATAATATGACTGGTTTTTAAATATGGAATATGAGTGTATTATATCACTTACTTCAACCTTGCTAACAGAATCTGGCAGAATTGTCCTCACATTAGTCTTTGTCAATACCCCAAACACAACCAAGGCAGTGCCAGTCACCTCTCTTCCATCAAAGTATCTAGACCCGAAAAGACGCACTGTAAATGATGCTATGTACCAGAGATGCGATCAGGCTTGGAAGTAACATCAGCACTTCATTTTATGGTTTATTTGCTTTTGTACACACTGAACACTAACAGAAATATACAGTGTAAATATTTTACATGTTATTATATCATTTTTTACCAGTGCATTATGATGAAGATACAAATGCCATTTATGTGTGTATGTATACAATTTTGGCCTCTTTTTTACATGTAAATAGTTAAGTTAAGACTTTTAGAATGTGCACTTCAATACAATTTTATTTAGGTTAGGAGGCTAAAACACACCTGTCACAATATCCATATTATATGTTGTGGTTATATATAAATGGATTTAAAGATGTCCGCATTTAAAAATATCTGCATACGTGTAACCGGCCCCATAGGAGTTTACCTTGCTGAGATGTCAACTTCAAGCACCTTGTCCTCTACGTGAAAGAAAGACGACTTTGGTGTGAGGATGACCTCATAACTGGGTAGTACTGAGGAGATGAAAAAGCACACAATTAAAATGTATTATTACATTGCTTTGCATTTGGCAGTTGCTTTTTAACCAAATTTAAACGAAACTGGAAAAAAAGTCTGTGACACCAAGCTTCCCTTTCTTACTTTAATATTGTGACGTTTCCGGCAGCATGCCCTGAACGGGAGCTTGGTGTCGCAGACTTTAATTTCAGTTTTCACGCGACTTTGCTAGTCCTGCACCCAATCGTTTTGAGACGGATGTGCGTGCTTTTTCTTTGTTACACTTGAACAGTAACTTAAAGCCAGGGGTTTAACCCTCCTGTTGTCCTTGGGGTCTATTTGACTCCATTCAATGTTTAACATCTGAAAAATGCATGAAGTACGTGTACATAATTCTTTTGCTTCATCTTTGATGACTTTTCCTAAATATATGGGGTCAATGTGAAAAAAAGTGAAATTTCCACAAAAATGTTTTCCCTAAGTGCTGTACATGTTTTGGTTACATCTGTGTTCCTTGGGGTCAATTTGACCCCACATTATTTTAAGTGTATTAAACATAAATGGAACATCCATATTTTGCTAATACATGTTCCAATATGTCTAGATTATGTTAAATACATGAATATAAGTTATTTAGAACAGAACATTTTGCTTTATTTAGGGCTCTGATAACTAACAATATGTATGATGTGGACGAGGGCCAAAACTAATTCAAGGCAACTTTTGGGCAGTTGTTGCACGTTTTTGCCTTGTCATGGATTAGGTTTTTTGGTGTGTGGGCTGTGTGTGGGTAGGCCTTATCTAAAGGATTTTTTATGTCCCCAAGAGAGCAACAGTAAATATGTGAAGCATAAACCGGTGCAAAAGTTTTTGCTTCTACTGATTTTGTAGACATTTAAATGGCAGGAGTCAATATGACCCCAAGGATCACGGATGTAACCTAAATCTGAGGATGACAGGAAGGTTAATCGTGTGAGTTGAAATAAATATAAATACTATGAATGCTATGGTATGGAGGACTACTGTGTCTGTTGACATCATCTCCTCACCGTATGTCTTCACTTCAAACTGAGTTGTGAAGTTTGTCTGGGGAATATTCTGGAACCATGTGACCACCGTCCAAACCCCAAAACTGAGGAAGTGTAAATGACAAATATGAATTAGAATCTGTATGAAGTTAATAATAAAACACGGAACAAGAATCATTTGGTATGGACTTTCCATCTAAACCACAAAGCTAATGCAATGTCAACAACAAAAATGAACCAGAACAAAAGTTTGGATCCCTGGTAGTCAACATTATTATCTGGCAACATTGGCACTTGGCAACATCCATTAATGTGAACTCTACAAGCCGTGGTCAGTCTTTTGGCGTGGCCCAACCCTGGTCATGATGTTTTGTATTGATTCCATTTTACAGCTACCTACAGGATATTGTGCGTATCACCTTGTCATACAGGCGAAACATGGCGGTGATCTGACTTCAGCCATACATTCCAATACAAAGGAGTGGTCAACGTGGTATCTAGTGTTCATATCTATGGGAAGCATCAGTATACCTGGCAACATAGTAAGTATCTTATTGCATCAGTATGGAAACAGCAGTACCTGGCAACATCATTAATATTTAAACCTCTGACCCGGCCACCTTGATTAAATTCTGAACACTGGGCTACGTTGTGGGCAGCAGTGACCTAATGGTTAGGGAGGTGGTCTTCGGATCAGATGGTTGTGGGTTTGAATCCCACTCTTCCATTCCCAATCAAACTCCATGGCTGAGGTGCCCCTGAGCAAGGCACCCAACCCCTCACTGTTTCAACAACTGTAACCAATACCCTGTGCTTAAAAAGTGCACAACGATATCACTACCTGGCAATATCTGGAAGTTTGAGTTGTCCTGATCGGATGCCTTTAGTTGGGAACAGCGTTTCCCTGGAAATGGTGATTCCATCTGGAGTCTACGGTGCATGGAGAAAAGAAAGATTCAATAAAATATAGAATATATATATGAAGAGTTTAGATGCAAAACCCCCTAACTCCATTTCTGAAGACCCGTACTTCTATATTTTTGGAGAACCCCGTTGTTGGTTTTGTTTACATTCATGTACTTGATAATACATATAAATAGTTATATGACATAAATTACATAAAAAATATGCAATTTTGATAGCTTTGTATTAAATGAAAATGAATTAAGATTATTTTCTGAAATGGCACTTAGGGGGTCTTGCATCTGAACTATTCATATATCGAATATGATATATAGAAAAGTATCGAAGATCGAAGACTACCATGATCTCCACAGAAATGCCCGAGTCAACAGGCGTGAGCACTGGAGTCAAGGAGAAGAGTCTGTATCTCACTGCAGAGAGAGAGAGAGAGAGAGAGAGAGAGAGAGAGAGAGAGAGAGAGAGAGAGAGAGAGAGAGAGAGAGAGAGAGAGAGAGAGAGAGAGAGAGAGAGAGAGAGAGAGAGAGAACTTGAAATCAAAAATACACTTCTGGACAATTTACGCAGCTATTTCTGAAATGTCTTCCTGAAAAAATATGCAAAAATATACACGGTGGCGGACACCATACAGAGATATGGCGGGAACTTGAAATCAAGAATATACTTCTGACATATTCAGCTATTTCTAAAATGTCTTCCAGTCTTTGACGTGCAAAAATATACACACTGACAGAGACAGAACACACGCGCGCACACACACACACGCATACGCACACGCACACGCACACGCACACGCACACGCACACGCACACGCACACGCACACGCACACGCACACACACACGCACACACACAGATAGAGAGAGAGAGAGAGAGAGAGAGAGAGAGAGAGAGAGATGATGGGAACTCTAAATCAAAAATAAATGTCTTCATGTCTTCGACTTTCGACATGCAAAAACACACACACACACACACACACACACACACACACACACACACACACACACACACACACACACACACACACACACACACACACACATACACACACACACACACACACACACCTACCAGTGCTTGAGGGAGTGTATATGGGTTTATCGGTTTGCACGAAGATGTATCCTGACTGGAAGGAGACCAGCACTATCTTCTCCAGCGTGCGGTCGGGGAATTCCGCTTCCAGGTACACGAAGTTGTCCCCGCCCACATCCTTCTCCAACAGGTGACGGACATCACTGATCTGTTGAGAGAGGCGTCAATCACACATATGGCCCGGTCAGATGTGGAATTCTGCTTTCCGATTGGCTAATGGAGTATAACTTAATTTTGTCGATCTTTCGCCCATGCCAGATAATGGCCATCATTGATCTGTTGAGAGAGGTGTCAATCAATCACACATATGGCCTGGTCAGATGTAGAATTCTGCTTTCCGATTGGCTAAAGGAGTATACATTAATTTTGTCGATCTTTCGCCCATGCCAGGCAGCCAGATAATGGACATCATTGATCTGTTGGGAGAGGTGTCAATCACACATATGACTGCAGTCAAATGTAGAATTTTAACTTATTCTTTGCCCACGGCTTGGTTATGAATTCATTTTGTCAGTCTTTCGCCCACATCTTTGGGTACAAATTAATTTTGTCCCCAATCACATCCTTGTCCATCAGGTGACGGACATCACTGATCTTTTGGGACATGGAGACAATCACACATATGACCCAGTCAAATGTAGAATTCTACTTTCTGATTGACTAAAACAGGGGATTGGACAGGGTCCTGGGCATTTTTATGCACCCCTTCCCCCCCTCTCTCTAATTTGGGCCACTTTTTGGATTCTATGAATATGCATAATGAAAAACAACAACATTAGACCTTGGGCCCGACTCGCCGAGGGCTGCTGGCCCACTGGCAAATGCCCTGTATGACAAAGTACCAGTACAAGCCTGGTTAACATGCTTCAATGCTACACGGATACATTGACTTTCACTAGCTTAGCGACATATTCCCTCTTTTAACCTGTCTTAAAGCAAGACAACGCTTAACATGAAAAATAAGACACTTTACCACCTTTATAAACCCCAGCCAACGATGTTAACTGTATTAAGCCCCAAAATAGTGGCATACCCCTTTAAGACACAGTGTTATAATTTTGCTGTTACCAGAATGGCAATGTCCCAGTCGTGCATTACTAAAGGCCCTGTGTTGTCATAGTGTATGGGTGTTACCTTTACAATGACTATTACATTGTTCCACTGGTGGAACAGCATGCATTATGAGGTTAATGTGGTATAAATTAATTTTGTCGATCCTTTGTAGGCCTACGTGTCCTTGTCAAACAGATGATGGACATCACTGATCTGTTGGGACGGTTATCAATCACACATATGACCCAGTCAAATGACGTAGAATTCTACATTCTGATTGGCTAACGGGGTATAAAATCAATCTTTTGCCTAAGTCCTTGGGCATAAACGTAAGTTGTCCCTGACCACATCTTTGTCAGGCAACGGACATCAGTGATCTGTTGGGAGAGGTGTCAATCACACATATGACCCCGGTCAGATGTAGAATTCAGCTTTCTGGGGGCACTGTGGCACAGCACGCTAAAGGGGGATTCATACTTGTCGTGACTGGCGCTACCCTCCTTCATACTTCACACGCGACCTCACTCGCGACCTCACTCGCGCCGTCACGTGACCCAAAATGACGTCACACGCCGTGTCGTGAGCTGCCGTGGCGCGACGTCGTGCACCCCAGATATTTTGTAACTTGTCGTGCGCCACCAGCGACCATATACGTAGGCAGACAAAGCAGGAGTTGCGAAGAGAGGCTACAACTACTGTAGGCTACTACAGAATGGATCATGCATCATTTTGAGGATAATAAAATGTCCTAGAGAGTTATTTTATCTTCTCTCTTAAATGTTGTTCAGTGAAACAATTGTCTACTTTGTTCAGAAGCACGTTGTGTTCGGCAATAGCCTATATTTAAAAATTCTGCCGCCAGAACAATGCTCTCACATGGTCTTGGAATGATCTGGCAATGTAGGCTACAACAAAAAATATATGTTTCAATGTGGTAAGTCACAAGTCAGACGTTCAGTAGCCCTACAGCAGCCGTGTTTGGCTTTCTATTTTATACATCCGTAGAACTCACGCTGCGAGTTGCGAAAGATACTGCCGTTTCTCTCATGAACAGCAGAGGGCACTTCCGACAATGCGAGCGAAAGCCTTCTGAAGTATGAATAGTCTGTCGCAAGTGATGACGTCATTAATGGTTCTCGCGCCACACGCGACAAAATGCGCACGTGAAGTATGCAGAGCCCTTAAGCCCCCCCACATTTGGTCTTGCATGCCCACCCACGGGGACTCCAGTTCGGGTCTCTTCTGTCCCATTTACTTCCTGTCAGTGTCACCATCTTCGACTGTCCTGACTCCTGTCAAATAAAGGCATAAAAAGCCCCTAAAAAATATTTAAAAAAGAAAAAAATCATCTTTGTACTTGGCTAACGGCAGGGGACTGGACAGGGGCTAAAAAAGGTCCTGGACATTATTTTGCACCACCACCCTAATTTCCTAGGCCATTTTTAGGATCCCCGAAAACATATGAAGAAAACAAAAGTAGTAGTATAGAGACGACTTACGGTGATCTCTGTTAGGGCAAGGTAGTGGTTGCTCTCCGCCAGGGTGATTGTACTGGAGGCAAGCTGCCTGCTCTTCTTGGGGAAGTCCTTCACAGTCAGCTTAACCACCAAGGGCCCTCCAGTATAGTCCTGGGCCTCCACAAACACCTTCTCTGGGGTACCCACTCTCAACAGGTTAGGAGCCGACATCACATACCTGCAGAGAAGGTCAGAGTGGAAAAGTCAAAGGTTATAACTTTAGCACTCTAGGGCTACATCCGAAACCTGTGGTAGGGCACTGCCATCTTACCAGTAGCTACACTGCCATGACCAGTAGCTTCTATGTAGAAAGCTAGTTCAATAGTAAGCACTAATCGGACGTATTACAGCACAGTCAGAAACCAGCTTTCCATTTAGCTTTAGATATTATTTTAAATGGGCCTAATTTAAATCAGTCTCCCCATTGAGAAAATGAATAGACGGCTCCCAGACTAAATCAATATCACTTCTGATACAGCTAGGCTAGGGCAGTGTTGGCAAATCCCAATAGGACTGTTTACGATGACCGCCTGCAGGTTAAGACAAAATATATGTTGTTGGGGTTATAGACATACAAATAACAATCCAGTAATTTAGTTCAAATTGGGTAGTCATGGGTGAGCGGTTAGGGCGTCAGACTTGCATCCCAGAGGTTGCCGGTTTGACTCCCGACCCGCCAGGTTGGTGGGGGGAGTAATCAACCAGTGCTCTCCCCCATCCTCCTCCATGACTGAGGTACCCTGAGCATGGTACCGTCCCACCGCACTGCTCCCCATGGGGCGCCACTGAGGGCTGCCCCCTTGCACGGGTGAGACATAAATGCAATTTCGTTGTGTGCAGTGTGCAGTGTTCACTTGTGTGCTGTGGAGTGCTGTGTCACAATGACAAATGGGAGTTGGAGTTTCCCAATGGGCTTTCACTTTCACTTTCAAGATTTTGTGCCTCTTAGAAGGGTTTTGGAGCATTTTGTTGGCTGGACATTATCAGTCACATCTGGCAACCCTTGGCTAGGGTTTACCCGCAGGAGGTTAAGAACCGACATTGCAAAGACACAACAGAGGGAAGAGGTGAAAGGTTATCTGAGAAAGATGGGTAAATAGAACATTGGTTGCTTGTGTGAGTGTGTGTGTGTGTGCGTGTGCGTGCGTGTGCGTGTGCGTGTTCGTGCGTGCGTGTGTGCTCGCAGGTGTGTGTGTCTATGTGTGTGATGGTTTACTCACAGTGGGTCGGCAGTTGAGAGAGCGGGGAGAGAGAGAGCCACAAGGGCAACCCACAACACCACCAGGTCCAGATTCATCCTGATCTGCTGCCTGTCTGATCCTCCTGGGAAGTCGAATCAGCTTTGGTTTTATGTGTGAGCGTCTCTGCGTGTGTGAGGGATTTTGTTGGAGTACGCGTGTGTGAGAAATCTGTGTTTGGGACTTCCACTCCTCACGCGTCACGGCACGAGAGAGTCCTGCCCACTTTTCTTTTCTCGAGTTTCAGGAAAGATCCCCCCCCCCCTCCTCTCTCTCTCTCTCTCTCTGCCTTTCTCTCACGCATGCACTACTCAGTCCAGGAAGCAGGGGGAACACTACAATATTGAACCAACAGGTGGGACAAAAACGTCAGTTGTCCGGGCCCAGGGAGACAGGGGTCCCAGAATTGGGTCACCGTTGCATTACATACTGTACATTGGGTGCAGGGCCCTTTCAGATTACTTATCTCTGGGGCCAGCAAAAGCTGCCAGCGCCCCTGCTGTTGGGTAATCCTGCCATGACCAAGGAGCAGAAGGAGGATGGGTCGGGGGTGGTGTGTTAGTGTGCCACTGCCACTTACGGTAACCTCTCACACTAGTTAAATACTTAGGTTTGTGCTACACACACACACACACACACACACACACACACACACACACACACACACACACACACACACACACACACACACACACACACACACACACACACACACACACACACACACACACACACACACACACACACACACACACACACACACACACACACACACACACACACACAAACATGTAAACAAATGTAAGAACCAGCATAAATTCACAAACGCTTGCACCGCACACGTGCGCACACACATACACATACACACACATACATCACACTACACACTACACACACACACACACACACACACACACACACACTCGCACACACACACACACACACACACACACACACACACTCGCACACATACACACACACACGCACAACTATGTAAACAAATGTAAGAACCAGCATAAATTCACCAACATACTGTATGCACCAACAAGCATGCCCCATGTGCGCACACGCACACGCACACACACACACACACACACACACACACACACACACACACACACACACACACATACACACACACACACACACACACACACACACACACACACACACACACACACACACACACACACACACACACACATTGTGTGTTGGAAGTTCCAGACAGGACACACATAAATAATTGTGACTAGCCACAAGAAAACAGGCAGCAAGTAGACCTGGGGGTATATTGACTTCATAGATCCCAATAAGGGACTCTCTAAACTTTTCAACGATACCCTAACCTTATACATGGTGAACATCCAATGAATCTGTGGCCTTTTGAATGTGTTTGGAATTTGAATTAACCTCTGAAAGACATACGCGTAGCTCTTTCAAAAACAAAATGTATTCTGATTTCCTCGGTTTTGCTTGGGCTTACTTGTGGCCTGTTTTCATGTGACTGCTCACAGTTGTGGTTGGCTAAGTATGGCTCAGGACGTGTGTCATTGTGCAAGCTGAAACGTGCCTCCTCTCAATTCCTCTTTTGTGCTTTCTTTCTCTTTGTCTCTCTATCCCTCTTTCTCTTCCCCTTTCCCTATCTCTCTCTTCTTCCCCTTTCTCCCTGTCCCTCCTCCTTTCAATGTCTCTCTTCTTTCCCTCTCTCTATACCCCCTGTATCTCTCACTCTCCTTGCAGGCCCTGACGTTAGCAGGCCCTAAGGGAGCCCTTATCAAGGTTTTTACCTGGGGCCTTCTGTACAGGGCCGCTGACAGCTTTGGCGGGGCCGAGGACAAAGGCTTATGATGAGGTCAAGGGGTCGTTTGAGTTTGAGAAACACTAATTTAGGTAAACCAATCCAAAGTGCTGGTAGCCTTTATCTACACTCTAAGAAAATTTCCCTGCAAAATAACGGCAGTTACTGGCAATTATATTTACCTGTAATTCTACTGTTATTTCACACCAAAAATCAAATACAGCTCATTGCTGTTTAATGTATCACAGTATATAACATTTTTTCAGCAGCAATTGAACTGTTAAATAACAGTACTCTACAGAAAAATAACAGTACATTTCAGTTAAAAAGTTGAATTGTACTGTGTGATAACAGGCAAATACTGGGTCATAGTTGTATTCATGAATATGGCCATGGCAACTTCCCACCCCACCCATCATTTTCCACAACTGTGGTACCCTGGCCATGTTACCACCCCACCCTCCCATCGTTCACCATGACTGGAGTGCCTTGAGCATGATACTATGGCGCAATGCTGTATTGAGAAAATGGTTTGCGGTGGTCCTTTGAATAAAATTTCAGAGTACGCAGTGCTATGTTACAATGATAGTGTGCAAGGTGGGCTTTTTACTGTATCTCTTGATGAGCCAATGATGAATATAGCATTGGTCAGTCTTTAAAAAATTATTTTGCACCAAGTAGCACAGCAAACAAGCAGCACTACAAGCTAGCTCTCAAAGCAATGCCTAATTTGCAGCAGGCACATTATATGCAACAATGCCACAAATGATGCCACATACAGCAAGCTTTCACAAAGAGGAAAGTGTGCAAGCATGTAAGCAAGCTTGTAGGCAAGCTTGTAGGCAAACAAGTGCTATGCTGTGCCATGCAGGCCAGCCAGCAGACAGGCAAGCAACTGAAGTGTTGATAGTCCAGATTTATATACAGGTGCAAGAGTACCATGTGACCAGAGTCATCAGGCCCTTGGCAGGTGACGCCCATAATTGAATAATGGCATAACAGCCCTACTCAGGTGAGGCCAGGCACTGATTAGCAGATTGGTTTAGATGGGGCTGCTTGTTGCAAGAGTGTTACAAGTTCTTCAAATGTTTCAGCCATTCACACTTTCATCACTATCAAAATGCATGTGCTACTCACACTTTGCTGCATCAAGCACTTTTTAAGTATTGTAGTTTCCTTAGAAATTGTTTCATCATGCTTGATAGTATCAGATAATCTTTAACCAGTCAGAATGACTTCAGTTCTTCAGGTGGTATTGAAGTTTGATGGTGATCACAGACAAGTGGAGGATGAATGGGTTTCAATGGTGCTGCCTAAAATAACTTGTTATTTTCTAGAGATGCACCGGATCCGGTTCCGGTTCCGGATCCGTCAGGATAATAGAGTTTTTCCCAGGGTCCGGATCCGGCAGGATCTTAAGCAGTGGATCCGGTATCCGGCATGTTACCTAAAAATCAGGGTCTGGTGCATGTCTAGCCTAGGCTTTTCAGTCTTTCACAACCCCAATCACTGCATGGAGTGAAATCCCTTTGGAAGCGGCTATTGCAGGCAGTGTAGCAATAAGCCAATGAGTCTAAAAAATTGTTTGAGCCAACGTAATAAAAAGGGCCCACGTGTGCGAGTAGACTATATGTTTCAACCCTTTTGTAGGATCCGGTATCCGGTTCCGGATCCGGCAGGATCTTAAGCAGTGGATCTGGTATCCGGCAGGATCCTAAAAATCAGGATCCGGTGCATCTCTAGTTTTTTCCACAACGGCGAATACTGCTATTGTGCAGTACTTACTGTTTATGCTCAATATGTGACTCAAAGTAATATTTTCACAGTAGTTGTCTGTTTTTTCGAAAAACAGTAGAATGCTGTTGCAGAATTGCCGTAAATAAACAGCTATTTGTTACAGTGTAAAGATGGGACCGTCGATGGGCATATTCACTCCTTGCTGAAAACACTCAACTACATCACATCACAAATGCAACCTTGATATTGCTCTGTGCTAAGGGGTTAAACCAATCAGGTGTAGTGTTTCTCTAGACAGAACCAATCAAAATCCATTTGTGCACAGTTGTCAACCTCAGTTTGATTACACTCACACTCATTCATGCGGTCTCCATGGCAACCTTCTGTCTGGTGCTACAAGTTCTCATCAAGGTAAGAGCTAACAGACGTGGCCACCGCAGCTATCTGAAGGCTGATATTCAAAACACAAGAGAGAGAGAGAGAGAGAGAGAGAGAGAGAGAGAGAGAGAGAGAGAGAGAGAGAGAGAGAGAGAGGATTTGAATATTACTATGCATGAAATAGCAGAGACGGAGTGGAGGAAGAGAGAGAGAGAGAGAGAGAGAGAGAGAGAGAGAGAGAGAGAGAGAGAGAGAGAGAGAGAGAGAGAGAGAGAGAGAGAGAGAGAGAGAGAGAGAGAGAGAGAACATTTGAATATTACTTTGAGTGAGTGAACATTTTGGAGACAGAGAGAAGAAACAGACAGAGAGAGAGAAAAGAGCAATGGGAGAAGGTGAACAGAAAGGACAGGTGAAAGAATGAAGACAGAACGGTAGCTCATTAAAAACCACAGGATACAGATACAGAAGAAAATATTGATGAAAAGGAATAAAGAAAGAAGTATAGGCCTACAACAGAAGAGGGGCAGAGAGAAAGAACATCTAGAAAACATGTAGTGATGGACCTCTCGCTTAGCCTCATGTTAATGACCCTCAGCCTAACATGCACAGGTAAGACGAAGCTCATATGTCTCATCCATGCTATGTTATGTCTTCACACTTAAATTGTTTTTGTTCTTCTACTTCAGGGGTGGGGAACCAATAGGAACCTAAGACGACCTCATAGTAAGCTTATGTCTTGATGGCCTTTACGGCCCCTGAGGCCATCTTATCCGGCCCCCAATATCATTTTAATGTTATGCAGATGTATGTTTCAGATCAAATATGACATGTTTTGTAAAGAAATGTTAGAAATTACATTTGCAATACAGTTAAGTTATAATTTTAGGGGACCTAATGAAGGTGTGGTCTGTTGTAATGGTGGCTGCCTTCAATTTAGTCCTAAAGTGCAGGTTTGTGTTCATAGTAACCTACAGCCCTTGGAGGACTTGAAAAATGTTTCCCACCCCTGTTCTACTTGAAAGAAACCTTGGCATATATTATATTATATTATATTATATTATATTATATTATATTATATTATATTATATTATATTATATTATATTATATTATATTATATTACATTATGTGTAGCAGGCCTCTCCGGGCCTCAGGACCTGTTCTCTGTTGTCACCAACCTGACCCGCTCCTCATCACCATGGTTACGGCCGGTGCAGCACTGGCGGAGTTCAGTAAGGGTGCACGTTGGCATGAGGGTTCTCTCCATTCTGGATGTGGTGAGCTATTACTACTACTTCTATTAATAGACATATTACTGTACCTATTTTACTACTACTGGTACTAGAACTACAACTCCAACTTCTAGCCTACTAAGAGGCCAACTACTGTACTACTATTATAACTACTAGACCTACTACTATGACTACTACTAGCCTACTAGGCCGACTACAACTACAGTACTTCTACTACTACTACTACTACTAGGCCTACTACTACTACTAGGTCTACTACTACTACTACTACTGCTGCTGCTGCTGCTGCTGGTGGTGGTACTGCAACTGCTACTATTACTGTGTTGAGTTACTACTACTAGCCTAGGCCCTACTGCTACTGTTTTTATAGGACATCCAGAAAAAAATATAATATCAAAGCCTTGCCACATTTTTGCTCCAGCCAATTCAATGAACCAGCTGATCCTAATTAAGCTACATTCCTCAAGCCATGTTTTATGAGCTAATTATTGAAATCTACTGTG
>NC_085857.1:48598099-48615599 GCF_034702125.1 Engraulis encrasicolus | reverse complement strand
GGAGGACTTTCTATATTCGGTTGTGTTTGCAGTAGGCAAACGATGGTGACTTCGCTATCCCAGACGTCTGTGGAAGCTCAGCCATTGATCATTAGTGCCATTAAGGGCTAGCCTGGCGACGCCATCCTATGTGCTCCGCCCATTGAGAGTAAATAGAATATACTCATGAACGGCGTGACGTTTTTCCATGTGCGTTACGCCCATTTGTGGGGGAAAACAACCCATGCAAATCAATTGGTGATGTTGGGGTTTAATAAACGAAAGATACGGACCTGTAGACTAGCGTTGTTCACGCGCAACATGCCGAAAACGTGTTGTGTTTCCGGCTGTTCAAATAATATAGCCAAACAGCCGTGGCTGAAGCATGGAATGTGTTCATTTAGGCTAGCCGATGTAGCATGTAAGTCAATGAGACGAATTCGGTTTGTTTTCACCCATAAAGGGGCGTAACGCAAATTTAAGAGCAAAGTACCCGGATGGCCGTTCATGAGTATACTGTCAATGGCTCCGCCCAAAGATTTTGGCTCCGCACATCAGTCGGCTATTCCCCCAGGCTAATCAAGGGCGGCCCCCAGGCCCGTTATGTAAATGACGGTGCTGTAGTACGTTTGATTTGCGCTTACTAGTGCCTGGTTTTCTACATAAAAGCTACTGGTCAGGGCCCCGAGTTGTAGCAGTGAGGACTCGGAGGCAGTGCCTACCACAGGTTTCGGATGCATTCAATGCCTGTGGGTTGGGGAGGGTGGGGTTAGAATTGGGTCAGAGGTGAGTAGAAGTAAATGTATGGAGCACAAGCACAACACAAGCACAGGATATTACGTAGTTGCCTGTTACACCAATTTATTCCACAGTGCCAAATGAGGTAGATAGACTGTCATTACTGAAAAATCCCAAAAAGCTAAAAGGGAAATCTGCCACAAAATGTATCCTAGCAGTATATAATCAGCTGATGAACTACAGTAACAGTAGTCCAGTAACCTAAAACTAAAAGCTGTCAGTGTCAGGGACCCTGCACATACACCACACACACACACACACACACACACACACGCACACACACACACACACACACACACACACACACACACACACACACACACACACACACACACACACACAACACACACACACACACACACCACACACAACACACACACACACACACACACACACACACACGACACACACAAACGCACACACACACACACACACACACAGGCGAACACTAACACTAGCACACACAATGTGTGATGTCATACTATACACAGGTGTGTACCTGGTGGGGTGCCTGGTCTTCCTGTCCATAAGCCTGAGTGAGAGTGCCCTGCTGCTGGCACTGGGACAACCAGACCTTCACACGGGCGACCAGCCCAGCCCCCTGCACAGGCTGGCCCGCAGACTGCACTACCACTGGCCGCCACCAGAGGAAGCAAGAGAGCACAGTAGCAGCAGGAGAGGTGAGTGGTGATGAAGGGCAGCGGGCTCAACTGCAGATCAGTGAATGGGTGCATCCAGGGCTCTAAATTAACACACGCCAACACGCCAAACACGGGTGAAAATTAATTTTGGCTAGTAGAAAAAAATACCTACCCGCCAATTTGGCTAGTAGCGCCCGAGTACAGTAACTTATGAACGGTAAACCGCTGCTATTACGAACGTTATAGGGCAAGATTTCCTACATTACCCATGGACACTAGCGTCACGACGTAGCCTCCCACCGTGGGCTTTCCAGTGCATCGAGCGAGAACTCCATGCTGTTGCGCGCGCCAGGATTGAAAACATTTCAGACGACCAGCCTTCTGTCAGCTACTGCGCTCACACTATTCTGACAGGCAGCTCTCCTCCTATGCTCTCGTCGCTTTCGCTACAGCCTTTTTAACGTCACTACTGCTATTATTACTATATGAACCTTGCTGTAACAGGCTGCATTTTTGAAGCAGCGAGGCCCTGACCGTTTCAATAACAGGACTTACGCAGATTATGCATAGCGCTACTTCTGTTGTGTAGAGTGTAGACTATGTTTTGTGCGAGTGATGAGAATGTGGCGGGGGTTAGAGCAAGGTTCTGTGTGTTGGTGAATGCTAGTAATTGTAAATAGTGACGTTAAAAATGAGTGGCTGTGGAACGAAATAGCGACCAGGGCAGAGGAGGAGAGCCGACTGTCAGAGTAGTGTGACCGTAGCTGTCAGTTCAGTTGTCTTCTGAAATGTTCAGAGTCCTGGCGCAACTAAGTTGGAAAGCCCACGCCATCGGAAAGAAAAAAAAGCAACCAACGACGAAGCTGTGGAAGTAACAAAGGAAGCGAAGATTCCCGAGATATTATTTACTTTTAATTAACCTAGGCTTCTTGTCATTTTGTTGCGCATGGTAGAGAAGAGCTCCTCCTCTCTCCTCTCACTTTCCTCTCATCTCTTCTCCTTCCTTGGGGTGTGCGTATGTGAGGTTTTGTAGTGTTTGGCTGTGTGCTTGGCTACTGTATGTTAAAGGTCTGTTATGTGAGTGGCTTGTGCGATGTGATTCAGCTGTTTTCAGAGGAATTTAACAATAACTAATCAAATTAATTAGGCCTAAGTAATGAAAGTAAAAAATAAAGCAGAAGTTAAAAAATAATGAAAAAATATATAGCCTAGGCCTATAATATGCTTAATTATTATGTAGGCATATAGTAGCCTATGCAGGCCTATTGTATCTGTGTTGTAGAAACAGTTGGACAAAATGACCATTTAATTAGAAAAAAAATAACTAGCCTAATGCATAGTTTATTTTGGTGAGATTAAAAAAAATGGCTAGTTGAACTTCTGTTTGGCTGGTAAGAAAAAATGTCCACTAGCCAAATTGGCTGGTGGTGGAAAAAGTTAATTTAGAGCCCTGGGTGCATCTGAAAATCCCCACTGCCTTCCTGTGGAAAAGGCAAAACATGAGGAAGTGTCTACGTAGTACATCTGAAATGTAAGCTGTCAACCAGGAGGTGAACGGGTCCCCGGAGGACTTTCTATATTCGGTTGTGTTTGCAGTAGGCAAACGATGGTGACTTCGCTATCCCAGACGTCTGTGGAAGCTCAGCCATTGATCATTAGTGCCATTAAGGGCTAGCCTGGCGACGCCATCCTATGTGCTCCGCCCATTGAGAGTAAATAGAATATACTCATGAACGGCGTGACGTTTTCCATGTGCATTACGCCCATTTGTGGGGGAAAACAACCCATGCAAATCAATTGGTGATGTTGGGGTTTAATAAACGAAAGATACGGACCTGTAGACTAGCGTTGTTCACGCGCAACATGCCGAAAACGTGTTGTGTTTCCGGCTGTTCAAATAATATAGCCAAACAGCCGTGGCTGAAGCATGGAATGTGTTCATTTAGGCTAGCCGATGTAGCATGTAAGTCAATGAGACGAATTCGGTTTGTTTTCACCCATAAAGGGGCGTAACGCAAATTTAAGAGCAAAGTACCCGGATGGCCGTTCATGAGTATACTGTCAATGGCTCCGGCCAAAGATTTTGGCTCCGCACATCAGTCGGCTATTCCCCCAGGCTAATCAAGGGCGGCGCCCAGGCCCGTAATGTAAATGACGGTGCTGTACATTCGATTTGTGCTTGCTAGTGCCTGGTTTTCTACATAAAAGCTACTGGTCAGGGCCCCGAGTTGTAGCGGTAAGGACTCGGAGGCAGTGCCTACCACAGGTTTCGGATACACTCAATGCCTGTGGGTTGGGGAGGGTGGGGTTAGAATTGGGTCGCCGTCATAGGTGTCAAACAAGTAGAAGTAAATGTATGGAGTACAAGCACAACACAAGCACAGGGTATTACATCGTTGCCTGTTACACCAATTTATTCCACAGTGCCAAATGAGGTAGATAGACTGTCATTACTGAAAAATCCCAAAAAGCTAAAAGGGAAATCTGCCACAAAATGTATCCTAGCAGTATATAATCAGCTGATGAACTACAGTAACAGTAGTCCAGTAACCTAAAACTAAAAGCTGTCAGTGTCAGGGACCCTGCACATACACCACACACACACACACACACACACACACACACACACACACACACACACACACACACACACACACACACACACACACACACACACACACACACACACACACACACACACACGCACACACACATACACCCATGTATTCACGCACGCATCTACTGTACTGTACTGAGACTGCAATTCCCCCTGGCCACCACCAGGTCGAGCAAGAGAGCACAGTGCTCAACACTCACACAGAGGCAGATACCAGGGCCAGGAGAGGTGAGAGCAGAATGGCAGAATGAATAAACCTCTGATACAGCCTGACACTGATGGAGAGAGAGAGAGAGAGAGAGAGAGAGAGAGAGAGAGAGAGAGAGAGAGAGAGAGAGAGAGAGAGAGAGAGAGAGAGAGAGAGAGAGAGACGGGGCGGGGGGGGCGGCAGACAGTCAGAGCGCCCTTGTTATCAACAGGACTTTTGACAGCAACTGCTTTGTTCTTTGGGCCATGTTTTCATTTCTACATTTGTGTGTGTGTGTGTGTGTGTGTGTGTGTGTGTGTGTGTGTGTGTGTGTGTGTGTGTGTGTGTGTGTGTGTGTGTGTGTGTGTTTGTGTGTGTGTGTGTGTGTGTGTGTGTGTGTGTGTGTGTGTGTGTGTGTGTGTGTGTGTGTGTGTGTGTGTATGTGTTAGTGTGTGTCTGTGTCTGTGTCTATGTATGTGTGTGTACATGGACCCATGTTTTTCTGGGTGCAGGGAAGCTGATATGAGGGGACAGTTGTCCTGGACCCAGGGAGATAGATGGTCTGGCCAAAATCGAGCCTTTATTATACAGAATGTAATGTAATGTAATGTAAGGGCCTTTTCAGATGACTTTGTCCTGGGTCTTGCCAAAGCTGTCAGTGTGTCTATGTGCATGTGTGTGTGTAATGTTTGTATAATGCGTGTGTACACAGTAAATTATTCAGTGTTAACTCAACACTTAGGTGAGTCACATCAACACTATTCAGAAAACACGCTCCTCACTCCTCGCGCCTGCACCTAGGTTGCTGAGTATTTGTGCTCAAGGACTCTCTTAAACTATTGGCCTGTTTAGAAGTCATGTCATCACTGACAGCACACACATTGCTGACTAAAACACACACACACGCACACACACAAACACACACACACACACACACACACACACACACACACACACACACACACACACACACACACACACACACACACAGGGTGCGATTTGTCGGAAAACCAGAAAGGGGGATATGTTTCAGATATCAAGCAATATCAATGGAGTTACATTAAACTGTGATTAAAATCATGTAGAAAAAGTGGTGATTGCAAAACCAGAAGAGGGGAGAATCCCCCCCATCCCCCGTTCAAATCGCACCCTGCACACACACACACACACACACACACACACACACACACACACACACACACACACACACACACACACACACACACACACACACACACACACAGTGCAGACCCTTAAGAGAGAAGACTTGCCGTCCAGTGTGTAAGTTTAAAAAAAATTGAGATCCTGAAAAGTAAACTTGTTACGCTATTCTGAGAGAAAAGAGGCTGTTCCAGAAGCATAGGAGATGTTTGTGGTTACAAGAAATTAAATGTACCGACTGGACTGAGGACATCATCCGGAAAGCCCGTGTCTGTGGCGCCCACTTCATATCTGAAGTTATCGTGACCATCCATTTCCTTATTTCGGAAAATGCTCCTGGTTAGTTTCTCTACAAAAGTGTGGTACATTGCCAATTTCGCTCCAAAACAATGTGGGCACAGCCTGATTACGTCACATCTGTGTACAGACAGTAAAGGGGTCTATTGTTGTAAACTCTCTGAGTGTTGAATTAACACTACATATTTGAACTTTGCTTCTGTCCAGGCTTGAAACGCTCCTTCCGTGTCACAGGGTCCTGTGGGCGGGACCTGTGTGTGATGCGAGGATTGGAGGAGGAGCTTGAGGAGGTGGGGGAGGAGCTACGGCATCTGAATGTGAGGAGGGAAGAACGCAGTGACAGCCTCCACCTGATGGAGGCGCTAGACTGCCTCTGCTTCAGGCTGTACGCCGCCACACTCACGGTCTTCACGCTCGCACTAGCACTCCTGTGGACTATATGAATGGCTGGATGAATGAATGAATGAATGAATGAAAGAATGAATCCCTGCAGTATAAATTGTGTAAAATATAAAATATGAGTTCATTCATAAAAAGAACACATTACCCTACATGGTTGAATGAATAAATGTATGAATGAATAAATGAATAAATGAATGAATGAATGAATGAATGAATGAATGAATGAATGAATGAATGAATTAATTAATTAATTAATTAAAAGGGTTTTATAATAGTGAATATCATGTAGACTATATGAATGAATGAATGAATGAATGAATTAATTAATGCAGTGTCTTGTCATAGGAAGCTATGTTCTATAACAGTAGGGACAGATAGGAGGCGAAGCGAGCGAAGCGAAGAGAGGCAAAATCCAACGGTCATCCGGTCGTAGCGGCGAATCAAATGGAATGGAACAGTTATGTTGTTGATTTGATTGGGCCGTGGCAGGCGAATTCGCTCCTCATTTGCATAACATAAAGTTTTCTTTAATAATTTCGCTTCGCTCCTGTTCGCTTGCTTTCGCTTGCCTTCGCCTCTCTCATAGGAATGAATGGCAAAGCTCGCTTCGCTTGGCCAAATTGCGTGTATGTGTCCTACCGTCAAGGAGTTAGTTGCATTTAAGGCGAGAGGGCACACCCCAAATGCCATTTTTCTCAAATTTAGGTTTTCTCATAATTTGTTCCATTTACATGTGTTCTTTCAAAATAATGACATAAAAATGTCAAAAAGTCATTTGGTTGCTTATTTTGTGTATTTTTGTATGAGCACGACCAAGAATTTGGCATAAATTCGTCTAAATATTATACTTTATGCAGCAAAATAGAGACTGTTTTTTACATAAAACCTACACATTCAACACATGTAGACAAAGGTCTTGTTCTCTACATTCCAAAGAAGGTGATATCCTGGAACATTATTGGCATACTTTTCCACAAAACACTAAATTAGACCAGGAAATCAGACCTACCTCTTTTGGCCCTTTTTGGCTTGTGTCGAGATTGGCCTTCTAGATAGGCCAAACAACTAGTTTAATAGATAGGACTATGAAACTTCTACAGTTTGTTATGGACATAGATCCTTACAACATTTGTATTGGAAATTTTCGGAATTTTATTTATTTGTTTATTTATCATGCAAATTAGGTCCTGGCTCATTAAATATGCGCACAGGCGTCCTGAACATCAATCCATCGAATACCTAATTCTCTAATACCCAGATACACCAAACTTGGTAGACATATTCATAGCTACCCCCTGCTTCTGTGTATTAAAGGGTTTGTGGGTATGTCACTCATAGCCTGACTTATTAACTTTTTTTTCTCAAAATATGATTTATGTTTTTTGTTGCAATATCTCAATTTCTCTTGTACTTACACACACCTCCTTAGCCACCTACTGCAACTCCCTAAAGAGGGGTTTGGTGATATCTTATTCACATCTTGAGTTTGAAGAAGGTTTCTTAAAAAACATGCCGTTTTTTTTTTTTTTTTTTTGGGGGGGGGGACTTTAAACAGTATTTAATGATTTCTGGGCATACAAAAGCAGATAGCCACAAACCCCTCTGTAGAAAGTTTCATTTTGACTGTATCAACACAAGGAGACCACATGTTTGAGTCTGGCACCACCCAATGTGGCTAAAGTAGCTTTTGAAATTTAACCTAAATATGCACATATTTTTGGCCTTATATGTATATTAAAAAAAAAAACAGAAAGCTTCCAATACAAAAAATCTTATGTTTCATGTCCCTAATAACTGGGAGAAGTTTAATAGTCCTGTCTATTAATCTAAATGTTTTGCCTATCTAGGTGTGCCCTCTCGCCGTAAAGTGATACTGTCCCATTTTTGGAAATAACCTCATATTACACATCCCCTTGAGTTAAATAATTGAGTTTTACCTTTCTCCTGTACTTTCAACCGTTCTCTGAGTATGGCAGTACAATTAACAATTAACATTGAGTCCTATGAGACCAGTTAGCCGCCAGCTGGTTTCATAGGACTCAGTGTTAACGGCTAGCATGGAGGTAAAATTTGCACTGCCATACTCAGAGAACGGTTGAAAGTACAGGAGAAAGGTAAAACCCAATCATTTACCTCAAGGAGAGGTGTAAAATAAGCGTATGTCCGAAAATGGGACAGTATCACTTTAAGCTCACATTGCATTTTATTCGATACATGGTATTATGTAGCTAGTTGTGATAACAGTGTAACCGAGGGTAGGTTGGTGATTTAGGTAAAGTGTGTTTGTTTTTAACGACTACGCCACTGGTGGCCTTTCACCACCAGATATACTTGTATACAATGGTTCTTAGACCAAGTTTTAGACCAGGGTTCCCGCACACAGGTAAGTAAGTAAAGGCAGAGACATGGGTTCAGGTGCAAATATAATTGACCTGTATTTATTTAACAACATCAACCAGCAGGCTGATGGTGGTTCAGTTCTTTTCTTTCTTTTCATCAATGACACAGAAAATAAACAAACATTTTAAAAGGGTTAAAAAGAAAAGGGCAACAACTGGTTCAACAAGTAGGCCTAGCAGCACAGCATCGCTCTGCTAACAAGAAAAGAACAGTAAGTTGCATGGTTTTCACAGATGTTCACAATACTAAGAATGCTTTCAAGAATTTAACAAAGCATGCAGTTATTTTAGAATCACCCAAAGTTACACAAATCATGCAATGTAGTTAGTTTGAGTCACACAATGAGATAAGATCATGCAATATAAACCACACCAAGCTACAATAAACAAGGCATTTGAACACACATAGCACACATGAACAAAATGTTTACCTCCATGCATCAAACTGAGGCTTAAGCAATCATGCCTGGCATCTCCAGCAGTCTCCGCACATACCTACTGACATAGGACACAATTACATGCTAGCCATAAACAAATCAACAATTAAAAATTACACTTGTTGCTTTTAAGAGACACACAAGCACACAGATAAAACCATCAAACATACCTCCACTGCAGCAAGGACCAAAGCAGACAGACACCACACCAAAGCTTGAGCTTGCCCCCAGCATCCTCAAAATGAAACCCTCAGGGCAGGCATCCTCCATCTACCCAGAGGCATTGCATATGCTGCGGAAGGAGACCCTTCCCGTGCAGCAGCGAGGACTGGGGCAACAATGCGGCAATGCAGGGCTAAAGGCCAATTTATACTTATTGGCGCTGACGTTTGCAGAGCCTGTGCAACCGTCTGTGCGCGCCTCAAGAAAATCCTGACTACATATCAAACGGTTGCGAAGGTCGCAGAGAAAAGGCGCTGTGATTGGTCGTCTCGATACTTCCTTGTTCTCGTGGCGGCACAGTTCTCAGGTAGTTTACGAGACCCAAACTGTCAATATTCTGTGGAATACGAACACTTTCTTTCTAGTCTGTGTAAATAAATGAAGCTACAATGACTGAATTAGTAAGTAACAAACAAACAATACATCAGTTTAGCACTCGCAGCACAATGCCTTCAGTCTGACTACTGTATTGTAGCCTTGTAGCTATGTAGCCAAATGTAGCTAACGACATGAGACCTCGTGCGCAGATCTATAACATCAACAGTGGTTAGCGACCGTAAGCAACAGGCGCCGTTGCTGAACTATAATCTGCCCTTTACGCGTGACTGCTTCTTCTTCTTCTTCTTCTTCTTGTGGTTTTTATTGGCGGTTGGCATACACAATGTTGCATTACCGCCACCAACTATATAACTATGCAACTACAGGGGTGGAGCTTCGACGGAGGAATGAAAAAAGAAAAGAAAAGAAAAAGAATGGGAGAATGGATAAATGAAAGAATAGCAATGGGTAGAAATAAAATAAATAAACAAACAAAATTAAATAACTCACTACTTGAATGTGGTTAACTAAATCCTATCATAAAGGCCTGTGTTTTTAAGGAACTTAAACACAAATCTCCACGCTGACGGCAAAGAGAAGGAAAATAATTTCTCTAGAGAGAGCCTGGTCTCACCCAGTTCTCTAATCTCCACTAGTAACATATACCTTTCCCTGCTATATGCTTGGCACTGCAATAAAACATGGTTAACAGTCTCCATTTCCCTACAGTTGACACATTGACCTGTGGCATGCTTGCCAATGATATGAAGAGTGTGGTTCAGCCTGGTATGCCCTATTCTTAATCTAGTGATGATTTGCTCTTCCCTGCGACTCCAACTACACTGTCGTCTAGTGGGGACCTGTTTTTGTACAGAGCGTAGGAAGCTGCCCTTACTCTCCCTGTCCCACTGCCCCTGCCATACCCCTATCATTTTAGAGACTATAATGTGCTTCACTTCTGCTTTACTAAGTGGAATGTTCAACTGACCCTCAGCATTTAGAGCATCCTTAGCTAGCTGGTCTGCAACCTCATTCCCTGCAATATCAGAATGAGATGGAATCCACAGAAAATTAACTACAATGCCTTGCTGGTGCAGTCTAAAAAGAATTTGAAGGACATCATAAAGTAAATCGGGTCTACACACTGACTTGCCGTGCAGGATACTAGACAATGCTGACAAGGAATCAGAGCAGATAACATTACATCTGGTTTTTACATCTGCAATCCATTCTAACGCAAGGAAGATTGCAAATAACTCTGTTGTAAAAACTGCAAGGTGGTCAGAGAGCCTTTTCTTAATCTCTGTCTTGTACTTTGGGATAAACACTGCAGCTGCAGTCTTCCCAGTTTCAGGGTCTTTAGACCCATCTGTAAAAAGTTGAACCCCTTCATGATATTTGGAGCGAATATGCCAGTTAGTCAAGTATTTCATGTCACTTTCCTCCTCTGCTTCATTGCGAATTTTAACTAACTCAAGGTCCACTGTAGGCATAGTAAAAAGCCAGGGTGGAATAACAGGCAGTGGTACCACACAGCTGTGGGCCAATTTGGTTAGGCCCAGCTTTTCCGCTTGGCCATTCCCAACCCATCCAAAACTTTCAAACTTTGCCTTGCCATGTTCCCAGCATTGATTCAAAATGTCCTTCGTAGGGTGATCCTCTTTATGACCTTGCAGGTTCGTCCAGTACACCATAGCCAGCTGCTGGCGTCTTAAAGATAATGGCAGTTCCCCAGCCTCTTTACGCGTGACTGATCAGTCTGAGCCCTTTTTATGAATGCATTGCTAATTGGTGAGTAGCCACCGGCATGCTACCTGGGGGTGTGTCAGTTCGAGCTATGGTGGCTGCAGGAGGACAATCTGCACCGCAGTTGGTTACAACAGTTACACTGTAATAACCGTACATTGCTTTGGATAAACATAGGCCTATCAGCAAAATGAAATGTGATGTCCATGCTTGATGTCCTATTATGACCTGTATAGGCTTACTGACTGACTGAGTTCAAAAATAAAGGACATCCAATGTGAAAGAACGAATGATATCATGTCACACATTTGACTTTGTCACGTCTCTCCATAGTGAGATCTACTCATTTCCATTTCTATTTCACACAATGCTGTATGTGAGCTGCGTGTGAGCAGCCATGACAGCTCGGGTGGGACTGTGAGTGTGACAAATCTCGATGGTGCCAACAGGGAAGGTGACAGGGGGGTATAAAGGGGTCAGTTGTCGGGGGCCACCCAGGGACAAATGTGGTTGGGGAAGGGTAATAGGGTCCTCATTACGCATTTGGTGGGTGGTGGGCCCTTTCAGATGACTTTCTTTTTTTTGTGATTAACTTTTTATAAGGTTTTTAGTAAACACAAAAACATAAAACAAACAAACAAACAAACCGTCATCTCATAACATGAAGTCAGGGAATAGTGGACAAAGAGGGGGGAGGGGGGTCATCCAATGGTGCTGTAACCAAAGAAAATTGTCCAATGAGGGGTGCAGGCCTAACTCAAGAGCCTCTAAGAAGTTCAGACAGTTTGTAAAAGAAAATGTCCCCAAGTAGCCACAGTGCTGCACAGGGCTTTGCCCGATGTGCTCGAGCTGTGGAGAGTTCCAAGTTGGCCATGTATCTGACATTCATCATCCAGTTGTTGACTAAATTCAAGTTCTTATCATGCCAGTAACTCAAAATTGTTTTTTTAGCTGTTGTAAATGCAAAAAAAAATGCTCCTCCTGTAAATTATTTTAAAATGCAAGACTGTGTCATCATTTAACAAACATAAACATGGATCTGGGGCTCTTTCAGATGACTTTGTTCTGGGCACTGGTGTAACGGAGGCTAACTAGCACAGAGTTGGCGTGGAACGTTGGTAAACCTCCCTCCGATAGCTTCATACAGTCTCGTGCCGTTGGGCCGAGAGACTAGTCTCTTGGCCCAGCGGTATCGTACTGTGTCTCCCATTGCCGAACCGTAGTTGACGAGGTGGCACGTTCGATCCCCGAGGGGGGTGAACACACAGGTGCAAGATGACCTCCGTCACAGTGGTGCCGCTGACCCGGGATGGGAGTGAGGTTTAAGGGGGAGAGTGTAACGGAGGCTAACTAGCACAGAGTTGGCGTGGAACGTTGGTAAACCTCCCTCCGATAGCTTCATACAGTCTCGTGCCGTTGGGCCGAGAGACTAGTCTCTTGGCCCAGCGGTATCGTACTGTGTCTCCCATTGCCGAACCGTTGTAGTTGACGAGGTGGCACGTTCGATCCCCGAGGCGAAATCACCCGATGCTCTAGTCACGGATCTCTTCCTGGCAACATGCCATCCGCTCCTTCCGTAGACCACCGGGCCGCCTGGATCCCGATCCATAGGATCGTCGCATGTACCGTTCGTCTCGCCACTCTGGTCCTGCCCGGATACGGGCTACAGGCGTCCCCCTCCAACCGCTGCGTCTCGGCTGGCCATCTCTCGCAGGCCGGCTCTCTCCCCCTCACCGCAGCAGTCTTCTCCCCAGTCGAGTCTCCCGTGGTCTTCATGCAACCTGTATAAATTACATTTCCCAACCCTCTGTGCACCAATCCCCCTCCCACCAGACACCTGTGATCAATTACACTCAATAAATGCCCATTAGTACAAATGGCTCTCCAACTACTGAAGCTGCCCTCTTGTTTACATTTTTTCCCCCATTCTCAAATGTCCGGCACTAAAATACGACCCCACATAAACATTCACTTGCATTTTTGGTTCTCATTCCTAATTAACTAGTCACCCCCGTGACACCAGGAGGACGTTGGGAGGCTCATGATGAGGTCCAGGGGGCGTTTGCTCAAAAAAGGTTGAGAAACACTGATTTAGACAATTGACTGAGCCAATCATAATATTCGTAGAAAAACAGGTGGGGCTGTGTGACGGCCTGGTCTAGGCCAAAAAGGACCTGGCAGTTCCGAGTCAAAGCTGTCAGCGGCCCTGGGTTCCATGCTCATCACAGGGGACAAAGCCTACTGTTTGGAGAGGGGTGGCATACAAATAGTATGATGCATACAACTGTATTCAGTGAGTATACTGTAGCCTATATTATCCTCAAGGCCGGATTGAGAAGGCCTGGAGACCCTATACTAGAGTACAGATTGCTGTAGGCCCCTACAGAAGGCAAATTTCTTGACAAATTACATAGACGGCGCGTCATAATTCCAAACCAAGGTGGGTGTTAATAAGATTTAAAATTCTACCTGATTAGACTACTAAGTTATCAATACCAGATCTTGTCACATTTCTCCAATGATGTTGATTTTTCCCTGCTCATGGTCCTGGCAGGTGGGGGTGGGTATGTTAACTCTCTGTGGAAAAATATGGGACACCTCATTGTCGCGGGGGGAATTTTGTAGAAGCAATTTCCGGCCTTTTAACCAAATTGTGTCCTGTTTCAGCTAAATCTGGAATCGTTCTTTTGTTTATAGGCCTATATAGGCCTACGGGACGAGGGTGGCTTTGACCCTGGCAGGTGGGGGGCCCTAGGCTGCAGCCATATCTAGTATGTGGCTGTGGAGTCCCTAGGCTGCAGCCATATCTAGCCTGTGAGTTATTCCAGCCCTCTGTATGCTATAGCCTATATCATGTGACATATTGGACAGGAACTGGTGTTGTAGGCCTATTATATTCACAATAGTTCCATAAACACTTTTGGCTGTCAATGCTTTCCCAGATGTGACACTTTCAGTTATGTATCCATTTCGATGATTGCAAGCACACACGCCTAAGCACACACTACTCCAACTGTCAATTCCCACTAAATAAATTCCCATCTCCATCCATCCCTACCCTTCCTCCATCGCTCTCCATAGTTCTAGCTGCCATAGCAACCGGCTGCCTCTCCTGAGCTGATTCCCGCCATCGCCTCTGTCGTTTCCATGGAGATGACGTCATGTTGCAGTCAGCGTAGCGCCTGTCTGAGAGCTTCGGGAGCGCGCGCGCACAGCCGGCGAGTCGAGAGACGAGACAGACGGTCGAGTCTAGTCGCGAGCACTGTCACAGAGAGGGGCACGGGATCAGGAGCGGAACGAGTCCTACACGCAGCAGAGAGAGCCGCCTGCCACCGCTTGCTTCTTTCCCCCTTTAGTAATTTCTCCGCGTTGCAGCTGTTTTTAGCCAACCCAAAACGCCAGCATGCGCGAGATAGTGCACCTGCAGGCCGGACAGTGCGGCAACCAGATTGGAGCCAAGGTAAGATCTGTGACTGTCTGAAATATAGCCTACTGCGCTTCTGTCATTCCTTGGCAACGCTGTCGCCCTTTTATAAATAGATAGCCTAGGCGTCCAATGTTAGGTAATCCGTCAATGACAATGAATGCACCCTTTGCGTGGACCACAGTTGGCTACAGACTGTCGGTGGAAATGCGCTTAGAGTGGGTTCACCGGGTGTATTGGCATGGAATAGGCCTAATATCGACTCAGTAAAAATGCAGTGTTAATTCAACACCTAGAGTGGAATTGACATCTTCCTGGTTGTATGTGTATCCCAAAGTGCACTGTGAGTGATTTAACAATGCATTTTCCATACTGTGTAGGCATTTCAATTGTGCTGCTTTTGCCGCTGTGCTGTCTCCTAAGTCCTCCTTCCCTCCGGTTTGAACCAGTCTTGGTGGTTCGGTTCTGCCTCCGTTGCGCTTAACCAGTTACCACCCGTGCACGTTTTTTTCTCACAATTTTGACATGGGCTTACAGAGCTCTTGGGACATTTTTTTACTGAAACAGAATACAGCAGCCTATTTACTACTGATCATCGTTTCATTTGCGACCACCACCCTGAAACATTGGCATTTTGTAGCCTGCGTGGCGATGACAACCATTGGGCTTTTTGCTCGCGTTTGTGACAGGCACACCCTGTCTGCATTTTACACGGCCGCTGGCGCGCCTTGCACTGTTCTCAATACAATCTGCTGTCTGTTCGTTCGTGCCCGTATAGGGACACACGAGGGAAAATAGGCAGCGCATTTTGTAAGTCGTGTCCCCGCCGGTACCTCCGCCGTCAATGGAGACTGTTGTGCGCGTTCGTGTGCCCGTGTGAGCCCATCTCAACCGGAGGGGCGTGGCAGAAAAGATGGAGTCCTCGAGGACGACATGCGCTCTGTTCCAATATTATTTTCAATTATGTTTTTTTTTATGTTTGTTTATTTGTGTTTTCTCTGTTGCCCTGTTGTTATTGTCTTCTCGTGCACTGCGTATCCCCACCAAAAACCTCCACTTCGCCTTCTGTCATGATAGGCTACTTGCCCTTCAATATCTGGATGCCACAAATTTGGGGAAAAGCTCATAGGCCATGCTAAACTGTATAGACGCAAATGACCCCTTTGACCACCCCTGTCGGTTTCCCTGACTGTAATGGTTTTCAGGCAGATGCTTCCAAAATCACTGAAACCTCCACATCCCATTCTGTTAGGATAAGCTAGTCTACATGGCTTTTATATTATAGGTAGGCCTACTATATAGGCCTAGGCCTGGCCTACTATTAGTATATAGGCCAAGTAGGCTATAGACCTATTCTATTGGATGCCACAAGTTTAGGAAAGGTTTGTAGGCTTATGGGGCCCTACTATGACCAAAACATGATCAGGGCATTTTTGGCGTAGACCAGGGACCTCACCCAACAATTAGGGGAATACTAAAAGATCACAAGTCATCAACATGTGCCCCTCAATAGCCTATAAATAATACTATACTTGTGAAACCGAAAGCGAAATCCCAATTGGGAAACTCCAACTCCCATTGTCAATGTGACACAGCACTCCACTGCACACAAGTGCACACTGCACAGTGCACACAATGAAATTGAATGTATGCCTCACTTTTGCAAGAGGGCAGCCCCCAATGGCACCCCAAGGGAGCAGTGCGGCGGTACGGTACCATGCTCAGGGTACCTCAGTAATGCAGGAGGATGGGGGAGAGCTCTGGTTAATTACTCCCCCACCAACCAACCCGGCAGGTCATGAGGCAAATTTAGGAAAGGTTAGTCTAGGGCTGTACTAGGAACAAAAAATGATCAGGGCATGTTTAGACCAGGGCCCTCCCTCAACACGAAGATGAATATACTGTAAGATCACAAGACATCAAGTAACATTTACCCCTCCATATGAATAATACTAAATTGTGTATAGCCATGTTGACAAATGTGGTTGTGAGAGGACAAGTCAAAACAGCTGTGGTTTAGCCTGCTCATGCTCAGTGGTTAGCTACTAGTGTGCAAACGACTCCAAAATCAACAGTGAAACTTAGGCTACTGTACTGTACTGTTATGGCAAAAACTCATATTGAGAGATCATATTTTTTAATAGCCTATTCATATTTATTTTATTCATTATTTTGATTCTACTTTAACGTTTGGCATCTCTGCTAATTACTCATCAACAGGTAGTGTGGTAGTGTTGTAGTGTTATGTAATCATGTGTCTCCTCGGTCGCACCTTTCCCTTTTCTCCCGTCGCCCCCTGCTGTTCCTCATGGGAATAGCAACTTCAGTTGCATGTAATTATGTAGCACAAACTTGGAACTTCCAACTCCTCAGACCTACTTTCATTGCCTGCCCTTTCTTTCTTTCTTTCTTTCTTTCTTTCTTTCTTTCTTTCTTTCTTTCTTTCTTTCTTTCTTTCTTCTAATCTCTCTCTCACTCTTTCTGTCGGTCTCTCTATTAAAAGACATTATTATTAACACGCTGAGAGGTAGTTTAGCTTACTTTGAAGGTGTGAAGGAGAGGGCCTTCTTGTGCTGAATGGAGGTGATTTGTACGGATGTATGTCATGAAATGGTTATAATATCCCATGAAATAGTGTTGAATCCCCCCTCCTCTCTCTTTCCAAGTTTTTTTTTCTTTTTCATTTTTAGAATTTGGACAAAGAGTATGGAATAAAGTTGATGATGATGATCTGTCTATCTGTCTCTTTCTCTCTCTCTCTCTCTCTCTCTCTCTCTCTCTCTCTCTCTCTCTCTCTCTCTCTCTGTCTTCAGTTCTGGGAGGTCATCAGTGATGAGCATGGCATCGACCCTACAGGCAGCTACCATGGGGA
>NC_085857.1:48580599-48583099 GCF_034702125.1 Engraulis encrasicolus | reverse complement strand
TGTTATAGGACACATAAAAGCGATGACAGCATTCTTCCTCTATTGTATATCAATGAATCCGTTACCTGTAATCTGTAAAACAAAAAAGTTTACTACATGATACACACTTGACATGATCCACACGGTCACATAGCTGTGAGCTATGTGACTCTTAGAACCCATCAGCAAAGGGCACATCTTGGTTATAGCAACTATGACTAAGCTTCAAGACTTTTTATTATCATATACAGTTCCCTTTGCAACGACACTAAACATGCAAATCTACAAGGTGTAACGGTATCGCCTTACACTATCTGCACATCACAACTATACGAGCTAATGAAGTTGTACATGAGGATAGGAGGCATAATACAATATAATATAATATAATATAATATAATATAATATAATATAGTATAATATAATATAATATAATATAATATAATATAATATAATAACTACTTGTCATGATGGATAGTAAATGTATTGGTAACTTTCCCTCTTTCTGTGTTACTGATAAAATTAAATCAAATAAAATCGCAGAATTGATTGCCATGCCATCATGGAATTGTTTGAGGATATTGATCCTCAATGATGGAATTCTAGGATGATAGAGCAGTAGGCCTAAGGCAGTGTTCCTCAATTTTTTTTAGACCAAGGACCACTTGCTCCCCCCAAAAATGTTCAGGGACCACCTGTCAACTGAATTGACAGTTGACGGGTGCTAATTTGACATTGCTAATTTCGATGCAGATCACTAACTTTTTATTCACATTTACAAGCATGTCTTATTGAGGTGAAAATATTGCTATGTTTAGCTTTGTAATAATGTTACAAATATACCCTACTGCTAGCTTGTCTTGGAAAAGTAGAAATCCTCTCGTGAACCACCTGAGCTCTGTCGCGGACCACCGGTGGTCCCCGGACCACACTTTGAGAATCACTGGCCTAAGGGCTCAGGAGGTGCATTTTGTCACTGTCTGTCTATGATTGAATGAGAGCATGTGTACTCTACTTGGGCACAGCACACTTCAGAAAGGCCTTCTGTTTATCGACAAATAGAGGATAAGAACAGTCACTTTTACTGCAATTACGTACGTTATCTGATGTCAGATATTGTTCATCAATGACAGTGTTTGATAGGGACCCAATTAAAAAGAGATTTTAATACTAAGTTCGTAGAGTAGGCCCAACTAGGCAGGAAATGACAGATGTATCGTGTATTTTGTCACCGCCTATGCTTGAGTGACATCCTGTGTTTGAGCACTGTGGCACAATAGCACACTTTAGCATTGTAGGACTACACAGACATATGGAAGATAAGAACATTTTTTTCTTAGTTATTCTCAGTAACTGCATTGATATTGCTTAAAATAAGAAAAAAAATCCAATCTTCTGTTTTTTTAACCAATCACAACCTGTTGTTTAGTGCAGCACATAGACAAATGGAAGATAAGAGCAATTTTGTATTTTTTGTTGTGTTTCATCCATAGTGTATTATAACTGCACTGATATCGCTTAAAATCGTGGAAAAGATACCCCCTTCTATTTTTTCAACCAATCACACCCTGTTGATTCTGGTCAATGACTGATTGTTAAGTTGGTAGGAAGCTAGGAAGTGACAAATACAACGTGTATTTTGTCACCATCTATGCTTGAGCGGCATCCTGTGCACAGACCACTAGGCCTCAACAGCACACTTCAGTATGGCCTACTGCACACAGTCAAATGGAAGATAGCAAACGCTATGTGCTGTAGCTGCTAAAGTACCTTTTTTAAAACACACATTGTATACACCAACGCAGTACACTTAAGCCAGGGATGTCAAACTCAGGCCCGGGGGCCAAATTTGGCCCGCGGAGCCATTTTATTTGGCCCGCGAGATCATTTCAAATGTGTATTACAGGTGGCCCTCATACACCACAACTGTGTAGTTTATAAAGAGTTGAACATGAAAATGCTTATATCACAGGAATATGAGTGGGCCCAGGCCATTGCAGCTCACACTCAAATTCAACAGAATATGTGCAGGCACATTTTAACTATTTGGTTGAATTTAAACATGAGCAATTTTAGTCCATTTTTGTAAAAAAAAAAAATTATATATATGAAGAGTTCAGATGCAAAACCCCCTAACTCCATTTCTGAAGACCTGCACTTCTATATTTTTAGAGTAGAGTAGTAGAGTAGAGTAGAGTATCGTTTATTGATCCCAGAGGGAAATTAAGGTGCCAAGTAGCATACACACATAAATAAAGACATTACCCACAAGACATAATACACATATTTACACATAAAATAATCATATATAGCTTACTGTTGCATATATTTTGCCAAGGCATCTCTCTCTAACACACACACACACACACACACACACACACACACACACACACACACACACACACACACACACACACACACACACACACACACACACACACACACACACACACACACACACACACACACACACACACACACACACACACACACACACACACACCAAATATAAAGTGTAAAA
>NC_085857.1:48570599-48575599 GCF_034702125.1 Engraulis encrasicolus | reverse complement strand
GTGTGTGTGTGTGTGTGTGTGTGTGTGTGTGTGTGTGTGTGTGTGTGTGTGTGTGTGTGTGTGTGTGTGTGTGTGTGTGTGTTTATAGATCCAGGGTTGCTGTTCCAGTTTCCTGATGACTTTGGCGATGAGGTAACTAATACGCTGCATTAAGCTCACAAAAAATATATATCTACAATGCATCTCTTTTATAAACATAAATAGACATTAACTCTTTCTCACACCTACTCTCTCTCTCTCTCTCTCTCTCTCTCTCTCTCTCTCTCTCTCTCTCTCTCTCTCTCTCTCTCTCTCTCTCTCTCTCTCTCTCTCTCTCTAACACACACACACACACACACACACACACACACACACACACACACACACACACACACACACACGCACACACACGCACACACACACACACACACACTAACCATATCCATCTCTCTCCACTCAGGAGGCTCGGCTGTCCCTGCCCCGTTTCTGTTTCCCCTACGACATCGAGAAGTAAGTCATGCCAAGATACGTACTGTTGATTGGTTGGTTGATGGATTCATGAGCTGATTCATTCAATGATTAATGTAGTCATTAATTACAATGTGGTTGATTTGGATTAATTGATGGATTGATTGATTGATTGATTGATTGATTGATTGATTGATTGATTGATTGATTGATTGATTGATTGATTGATTGGTTGATTGGTTGATGGATTGATTGAGATCGGTGCAGCACTTCACCTTTTCAATTTCCCTTTCATTTATCAGATCAAAAGGTTTCAGAACTTTTGTGATGATTGATTGCCTATTTAGTTAATTGACTGAATGATTGGTTTGGTGACTAATTGATTGATCAGGGAAAAAGAGTCTAACATTTAACACACTTGTGTTGATGGATCTGGAGGTATGTCTGGGTTTTGGACGATTGATTGATTGATTGATTGATTGATTGATTGATTGATTGATTGATTGATTGATTGGCTGATTAATTTATGAAATCACAGCACTATACCTTCATTGTGACTGAACGTTGAGGGATTTTTTATAAACTGATTCATCGGTTGGCTCACTGATAGAGATGGGGGTGGTGCATCTTACCCTCGTGTTGACAGATCTGGAGGGAAGATCGAATTGATTAGCTTATCGTTTGATTCAGTATTTATTATTTTATTGATACATTGATAATGTATTGATTCTTTATGTAATTAGGATGAGGATGTATTGAATTTCAATTAGAATCAGGAGAATGGTAGCAGTGCATTTCACTTTTGTATTGACTAATATGGAGGGAGGAAAACATTGAGTTCTGAATCTTTTGATTAAAGGTGATCTAGGTAGGATTAAAAGTTAAATTAATCACTGTCCCAAGTCAGCCGATGCTTATTTGAGTCATCAGTAAGTAAACAATGACTCTCACGACCACTTGCACAGTCCGCTGTCAGAAAATCCCAAATGCAATATTTGACAGAGCAGTCTGCTACAAGTGTCGTGGGAAACACTTCTCATATGAAAAATCGCTTTATTCAGATTTGTATCAACTGCTGGCATTCCTTGATGAAAAACATTCCAACAGCGAGTTTATTTAAACAGCATTTTTTTCAAGACTGTGATTTTGAGACAGGCATGCCACTGGCACTGCACAAAACAACGTCATCCTATATTGTGCCCCTTTAATTTTCGATTCTACTTGATTTTGATTTGATTGGTGTCACTGGTAAATCATTGATTGTTTAGGTAGATTAGAGTGAGGGCGACTGTGGTGGTGTAGTATTTCATCTTTGTCCTGACTGATCTGGATGGATGTTTAAATTAATTCTATTGATTCACTATTGGTGATTGATGTTATTGTGTTCACTAATTCTATTGATTCACTATTGGTGATTGATGTTATTGTGTAGAGATGTTTAGTTAATTGATTTGTTGGTTGGCCGTCAATTGATTGTAAGTGATTCCTTAATGAATTGATCAGTGTGACAGAGACTGTGGCAATTCAGGATTTCACCATGGAGGTTGGGGTGTGCACATCCACAAAACAATTATCCAGGTGCCAGCCAAATTGGTAGTGTAAAGGATCTGGCCAAGGATCCTTTCGTTGTTCCCCAGAAAAGTTACAGGTACTCAGCCGGACACGTTGTAAAGTTACTGTCTTCTGTATTTATTACGTGCAGGATACTATCATACTCCATAGAGCGAACGCTGACTGTTCGTAAAGTAAACAAACATACACAAAGTTGTGTTTAACAGTATGGCTATTCCAACGACACTTCCATCCCGCAAACAGTGTACAGAGAGAAGGCAAAGGCTCGAGAGGGAGCGCCCGTGACGTCATCCCTGTAGGGCGATCATTACAGTAGACAGTGTGATGAAGCGGTCTGCACACTGGGCATGAACTCCGAAAAGAAATGTACAATTTTGGAGCTCATGCCCACTGTGCAGACCACTTCATTACGCATTTCAGCATTTCACCATGGATGTTTATGTAATTATTTGACTGACTGATTAATTAATTAATGTACTAATTTATCAGGGTGAGGGAGACTGTAGGACTTCAGCATTTCACCATGGATGTTTATGTAATTAACTGATTTGTTGGATCGCTGACTGATTGTCACTATTGAGTTATTGACTATGAGTGATTAATTGATTAATTGATTAATTGAGTAATTGATCAGGGTGAGGGTTAGCTGACTGGTAAATTGGCTGTGAGTGATTTATTCATTTACACTGATGAATTGATCAGGGTGAGGGAGAGTGGTGGTGCAGCATTTCACCATGGATGATTATGTAATAATTACTATAAATGATTATAAATAACAATTATTATTATTATCATATTATGGATGTTTATGTAATTAATTGATTTGTTGTTTGGCTAACTGATTAATTCATGAACTGATTAATTGATCAGGGTGAGGGAGACGGTGGCGGTGCAGCACTTCACCTTTGTCCTGACTGATCTGGAGGGATGTCAACGCTTTGGATTCTGCAGACTCACGTCCAGCTCACGCACCTGCCTCTGCATCCTCAGGTCAGTCTGTGTGTGTGTGTGTGTGTGTGTGTGTGTGTGTGTGTGTGTGTGTGTGTGTGTGTGCGTGCGTGCGTGCGTGCGTGCGTGCGTGCGTGCGTGCGTGCGTGCGTGCGTGCGTGCGTGCGTGTGTGTGTGTGTGTGTGTGTGTGTTTGTGTGTGTGTGTCTGTCACCATCTTGGTCTCTGTTTTCTGCAGTTATCTTCCCTGGTTTGAGGTGTTCTACAAACTTCTAAACAACTTAGCTGACTACTTGACAAAGGGACAAGTAAGTGTGCAAAATAACACTTGATATCAGTGCAATGACTTATAAAATAAATTTATTTAATACATTTGACGATACATTTACATTTTAGTGCTGCATTTAAAATATCCTGATCTTTAAAAACTGGAAATCATATTTCCTGACAGATGAATGAGATGCGAGAGCTGCTGGCCAACCTCTACAAACACCCGCTGCCATTGGCCAGCTCGACCGTCACTCTGCAACTGGTAAGTCGGGATTGGCTGACTGGGAGTTCTCTGGGCTTGTCCTGTGCTTTCTCATTGGCTGACCGCCCACATTTGTACTGAGTGTCATGTTCCTTTCTGAGGGAGATAAGCTACAGATCAGAACCGAGGCCCCTCGTCACCAGGACAACCATCCTATAATATACAGAGAGGGCTCCGAAGGGGTGAGTCCAGGGACACTCCTGGCGTGTGGCTCATAGGCATATATTAGTACATCAATATATGTCTATGGTTTTGACAAACTAACTGCCCGGACACTAAGCCTTAAAGGTAGAGTATTTAGGATTGTGGCCAGAGTAAGTACTGAAACCATGCTGCTCATTGCGATTGTGGTGTGCCTATTCCCAAATTTGATCTTTCTATGAATATTTAATAAGTAGTAAACTAATATTCACTAGTATGACCAAAGCACAGTAGGTTTTGTCCATTACTGGAAATTCAAAATGCTGGACATGGAGGAGATCCACCTTTTCATGCATGGTAATGGCAAATCTTTGTGAAAAGGGAAACATTTGTAAATGAAATAAACAGCATGAATTCTGGAAATAAACTGCTAAAATGTTTTTCTACATAAAGCTCTACCTTTAACTACCTTAGACTCACACCATGTAATCCAAGTCAATGTTGGCTCAATAAGAGGCCTATTAACCCTCTGATCAAGGCCTCTTCTAACTAGTGTTGCCACCTGATTGTCCTGGTTTGAAATTGTCTATCCTGGGGCATAATGAATTTTCCCTGGACACTTTGAATGAAGGGTACAGTGCTTACAATCCAAAGAGTCGATTGGGATGTCGAAATCTAATTTGTGTTAAATGTCAGACAGAGGTGGCAATCCTAATTCTAACCCTCTTTGATACCGGAGAACAATAACTGCAAAAACCAAGCCCAGACTATCACCTAATGCCAGCCGCCGACACTTTTATCAGAAAGGTCTGATACTGGACACGGACTAAGTTGTGACCGGGCCCGGACGAACTTGAGACCAGACCCGGACTTACCCCAGACCAGGCCCAGACTCAGACGCGGTTTTACTAATAAGCAGGCTAGGCAGGCAGTTGTCTAGGTCCCCACCAAATTTGCAATTTGTAGGGGACCCCCAACAGTCAGCCCCACCTTGGTAAACACCAGCGAAAGTAATTCAAAAGGGCCCCATGTCTAAATTTTGCCTAGGGCCCCCAAATGGGTACAACCGCTGCTGACCAGACGACAGTACATCAAACTGCACTAACCCCTTCTGATCTGAAACGTGACTAAGGCTGGGGGTATGCTTGCTGCTGGATACGCGTGCATCTGCACTTTTTTGTGCACAAACGTGTTGCCATTACTTAGCCTCGCGACGCCATCCTCTGTACTCCACCCAAAGATTTTGGCTCCGCACATCGTCTGGCAAAAGCCTCGAGCTCGGTTCTCTCAGTGTTTCGCCAATCAGCAAACAGTTGAGAGTGGTGACGTAGAACTCACCCGCGAGCTCCGTTACTGATTGG
>NC_085857.1:48518099-48565599 GCF_034702125.1 Engraulis encrasicolus | reverse complement strand
CATTTCGCAAAAGATTGCATTGCAAAGCGCATTTCACCTTCTGTTTCACATGCTGTCACACACACACACACACACACACACACACACACACACACACACCTTGGCTTTGCCTGTAAACCTTGGTGTGCTGTGCTGTGTTGTGTGACAGAGGGTGCGTAGTCGGGCCCTGGAGGATGTGGTCATTCTCAACGTGGACACCAACACCATGGAAACGCCATTTGATGACCTCAAGAGGATTCCACCCGACGTGGTGAGGCCATCTGTCTGTCTGCCTGTCTGTCTGTCTCTTCATCTGTCTATCTGCCTGCATATCTGGTCTCTCTGTCTGTCTGTCTGCCTGTCTGTGTATCTTGTGGGCTGTCTAATGCACTGATGGCATGTGTGTCTATCTGCCTGTCTGTCTCCTCATCTGTCTACCTGTCTGTCTGTCTCCTCATCTGCCTGTCTGTCTGTCTGTCTGTCTGTCTGTATATCTGGTCTCTCTCTCCGTCTGTCTGTCTGTCTGTCTTCTATCTGTCTTGTCTGTCTGTCTGTCTGTCTGTTTGTCTGTATATTTGGTCTCTCTGTCTGTCTGTCTGTCTTGTGGGCTGTCTAATGAACTGTTGGCATATGTGTCTCTCTGTCTGTCTCCTTGTCTGTCAACTGGGCTGTATGTCTATCTCCCTGTCCATTCATCTGTTTGTCTGTCTGTCTGCCTGCCTGCCTGTCTGTCTGCCGACCTATCCCCATGTCTGTCTCTCTGCCTGTCTGTTGTTTGACCACAGGAAGAACAGTGCTCCTGTAAAGGCGAAACTGATGTGATCCTAATAAACAATCAATATGTCTATATATCTGTCTTTCTGTTTGCCTGTCTTTATGTCCATGTGTCTGTCTGCCAATATTTCTGTTGGTCTGTCTGTCTGTCTGTCTGTCTGTCTGTCTGTCTGTCTGTCTGTCTGTCTCTGCATTTCCTGGGTGTGTGTCTGCCTGTCTGCATGTGTATGCATTTATACTGTACATCTGTGTGTGTGCATGCGTGCATCCATGTATGTGTGTTTTTATATACAGGTGACAGCCCTGAAGGTGCGTTTGAAAAAGCAGTCTGCCTCTCCTGGCTGTGGAGTAGCCAGAGCCTTCCTGAGGGCTCAGGCAGTGCTCTTTGGAGGATACAGGGACGCTCTTCTCTACCACGAGGTAAGGGTGTGTGTGTGTGTGTGTGTGTGTGTGTGTGTGTGTGTGTGTGTGTGTGTGTGTGTGTGTGTGTGTGTGTGTGTGTGTGTGTGTGTGTGTGTGTGTGTGTGTGTGTGTGTGTGTGTGTGTGTGTGTGTGTGTGTGTGTGTGTGTGAACCGTTCTGAGGACCCAGACCGTAGGGTTTGAAAGAAAGAGAGAAGGGATATTATACATAGTTAGATCCGGTCAATTTATTTTGCGATATCTGATTGGATGAGAAGCGTTCTACTGGCATTCTACGCGTTAGCAAGGAACATTGAGCATTGCAATGCATTATGGGGATTGTTGTCACAAATCCACAAGCACTAAAAAGTCATTTTCTGCCTTTTCTTGACCAAGAAGGCACCAAATTAAAAATTTATGTTACTACTCTACTACATATATGACCCACTTTCAATACATATTCATGTCTCCACTGGTGGAATGCAACTTTAATGAATCGTAGGCTACAAAGTGGGCATCTGGAAGCAAGATACCGGGTGCCATGCAATTTAAAACGATGGCCGCTTGGAACTGGAATGAGTTGCCTTTTAGTTTATAGGGAGGGAAAACGTGAACCCCTTCCTCGGGTTTGCACACACATCAGACGTTTACCTGAGAAAGTGTTTCAGCAGCAAAGTTGTAGCCTTCAGCAGTAGCCTAAAGCAGACACCAGGGTATCATAGGCCTACAAGGGATTGATTTGTGTTGTTGAGTGTGTGAGAACAGCGCTCGGATCTCATGCGGGACAGGAGAGGGAAAGAGGGGGATGTGTCTTTACGCAGCTAATAACAATGTTTTATCAGCAAGTGTGCGGTCCACAAAAATGCAAAAATCTGGCTTACAAAAGTAGGCATCTAACTAAAAATATTGAAGTTGCACAGTGTTCACATGCATCTTGCATCATTTTAGTAGGCCTAAGCAAAGCCCAGTTGCAGTCCACTCCACACCGTTTCAAGGAACGTTGCGCGCTGGCACTGCCAGCTCGTCATTGCATAGCAACCATACAACCAATTCGGAACTACTTTGCTTAGCGGAGCAGGTAAATGATGAAGGTAACTAATAAACATGTATTCGAAAATGTATTCAGGTAGTTTGTTGGTAATTGAACTATTGCATAAAAGCAATATGACCCTTGTGGTCGGGATGATGTTGACGGATATCTTCAGCCTTCAGCTTCGTGCCTATGGCCGAACCACACCAGGGAGGATATCCCTCCCACTCGGATCATATTGCTTAAGTATACTCTTGCCTGAGATAGTATGTGTAAGCTGGTGGGAGGTACTGTACTCAACTATGTGTCCTGTACTGTGTGTACTACTGTACTCAAGCATTTCTATAGGCCCAGTAATAAAACAATACAATAATCACAATAATCCCCCTTCTCTTTGTGTGTGTGTGTGTGTGTGTGTGTGTGTGTGTGTGTGTGTGTGTGTGTGTGTGTGTGTGTGTGTGTGTGTGTGTGTGTGTGTGTGTGTGTGTGTGTGTGTGTGTGTGTCTGTGTGTGTGTGTGTGTGTGTGTGTGTGTGTGTGTGTGTGTGTGTGTGTGTGTGTGTAGGAGGAGCCCATCTCGTTCTGTGAGGAGTCCTTCCTCAACCACAAGTCCAACGTCATGAGGCACTTTCTGGAAAGTGCCATACACCTGCAGTTCTTCAAACAGGTCAGACACACACGCACACACGCACATGCACGCACACACACACACACATACACACGCACGCATGCACGCACGCATGCACGCACGCACGCACGCATACACACACACACTCGCACGCACACACACTTTCTGGAAAGTGCCATACACCTACAGTTCTTCAAACAGGTCAGAAACACACACACACACACACACACACACACACACACACACACACACACACACACACACACACACACACACACACACACACACACACACACACACACACACACACACACACACATACACACACAGGTCGCACGCACGCACGCACGCACGCACGCACGCACGCACGCACACACTGGCATGCACGCACACACACTTTCTGGACAGCGCCATACACCTACAGTTCTTTAAACAGTTCAGAAATGTGCAGGAGCATGAGCACACACACTGAGCTCCTAAGAAAGGGTTACTGTTACGATGACTGAGACATGTCATGCATAATAACTGTGTGGTTTTTGTGTTAAATCAGTGGTCCTTCTAGCCTAGTAAACTAGCCCCACCCGCCAGCAGCCCTGAAACTGGCGGACCAATCACAACGCAGGAGATTTGTTTTGAATCTTTGGATGCAAAGCGGGCGGGGTTTTAAAGGAGTGATGATAAAGCGTTGGCCTATAAGCACAGACACATTAAATCTCACATTTAGGGCCCTACCGTGGCTGATATGGTAGGGCACACGTCGTTTACCACTCGGCCGACCCGGGTTCGATTCCCAGTCCGGGTCCTTTGCCTGTCCTTCCCCATCTCTCTCTCCCAGCTCACTTCCCGTCTCTCCTCCACTATCCTGTCTAATAAAAAACAATAAAGGCTGAAAAGCCCCCAACAAAAATACTTAAAAAAACAAAACAAAAACAAAAAATCTCACATTTAGTCTGGCTTGCCAGTCTGTGGACCTCCTGCTTCATTGAACAAGCGCATCATGAGCCTCACAATGCCCCCTTGACCTCCTCATAAGCCTGCCAACGCCCAACATAGTATTACAGTTTTTCTCGATTGCCTCCACACAAGTTTTGGTACTTCACACACAATTCTCGGAACATCTCACCCATTTCCCAACTCCCCTAACCAATGTCACTGAACACTAAACACAATTCCTACTTAACACTCAAATTCCAGTTTTAAAACACACTCTTTTCACACCATTACACACAATTCTCTGGATTACACTCAATTTTCACAAGGAAAAACACTGGGTTTCTCATGGAACACACTGTCATTCACAACACTACAATCAACTGCAACTATGTTCACTTCCTCATCACATGGGCAAACTCTCTTCATACCGGTTTACAATCTGAAATCATCACCCCATAAGGACACACATTGCATGTCATATTGATGAAAAATTAGTGGATGCAAGGAGAAAACCCATTTGTTTAGTTTTTGAATATGTTATACACAGCCTGATCTCCAAAAATTCCGTGCTCCTGGACACGGATGTTAAGGACACGAAATCCGTGTCCAGGAGCACGGATTTTGCCAAAATTCTGTGCTCCTGGACACGGAATTGTTTTCCGTGCTCCTGGACACGGAATTGTTTTCCATGATGGGCACACGGAAGTGCTTTCTATATGCTATTACCACAGCACTGTGTTAACTCTATCATTAGAAAATACATACCAAATGCTAATCCTAAACAAAATAATGCTATAGCAATTTAAGTTGTGCCCTGACCAAAACATTCCCTAACCTTAACCTGTCATTACAGTTTTTTTCAATTGCTAACAAGCACTTACCCATACTATGGATACCTTTTCTTAACTCTTAACACAGACTACCACCTACCAAACGCAATTGACCAAACAGTTAATTTTCTTCTCAAAAGCACACACTGTTAAATATACACAAAGTACTCATTTCAAAACAGAACACATCGTTTTCTGTACAAACTCACTTTACCAAAACACTAGAAACATGGCTCAAAATGAAATACGTCTGTCAAACAATAACACTTGTTTTCATTTCACAAGGTACATTGAGTCAATCAAATTACGCAAGACTTCAAAACACTGGCTATTGTCAACATTAAAGAAGCTACATAGACTTGTATGTTTCAGTTTTACAGGTAGCCTATTGAATGCATTCAAATCACGCAATTCACTGTTTGCTCTACACTTTTTTTCAATTGCTAACACAACACTGTGTTGTTGACATTCAAGATGATTCCAGTACCAAGGGCAAATGGACTAGAACCGGCCCTGAAATTATTGAATCTATAATACCTTTTCATGCATTTCCAAATCATGACTTCATGGACAGCATTGACTTCAGACGTTTACTGTATTTACCGTAATTTATACCAATTTCGGCAGATGTGTTGACAGAGTGATATATACAATTTCTAAACATGATTCGGTAATTTTACATGAACGTGAATTATGAAGATTTTGTTAGGTCTATAGACATTCTTCTTATAAACAAACAGTTCTTTCCAACTGTTACAAAAGCATTTTCATTCTGTGATTGTGAGACAACTTTTTACTGAAAAAACGGTTGTTGAAAACTGTCAATAGAACCAAACAACTAAAATTGGAGGGTTTTCCTCTACTTTTATCAATAATCTGTTTACTGTACTCTTGCTAATGTCATGCAAATGCATTTTGTACTGAAATAAGGATTTGGATGTTGTATTTCCAGTTTTGACACACTGTGTGAAAGCATTTGAAAATAAGCCATCAAAGATACATTGTTTTGTTGCTGTGGTTATCCTGTGTGTAAAGGAAATGTTAGCATTTTAGAAATGCATTCATTGACTACTAATTGTGTGAAAAAGGCATGTAATGTGTCAACTGCATGGCCATTGAAAGCCCTTGCTGTGTTACAGTTTTTCTCGATTGCCTCCACACAAGTTCTGGTACTTCACACACAATTCTCGGAACATCTCACCCATTTCCCAACTCCCCTAACCAATGTCACTGAACACTAAACACAATTCCTACTTAACACTCAAATTCCAGTTTTAAAACACACTCTTTTCACACCATTACACACAATTCTCTGGATTACACTCAATTTTCATAGAAAAAAACACTGGGTTTCTCATGGAAAACACTGTCATTCACAACACTACAATCAACTGCAATACTATGTTCACTTCCTCATCACATGTGCAAACTCTCTTCATACCGGTTTACAATCTGAAATCATCACCCCATAAGGACACACATTGCATGTCATATTGATGAAAAATGAGTGGATGCAAGGAGAAAACCCATTTGTTTAGATTTTGAACTCAAAAATATGTTATACAAGACATAACTTTCATGTGGTTACCCAATATTTTACAATACATTAGTGCAATTTTTAAATATTTTTTAAAAATATGTAAAATATATACACGTCTGTGTACTCCGAGTCTAAAAACAATATTTCAGTATTTTGCTACAGAAAAATACCATCTTTAGTAAGTAGAACACTGAAGAAAATAAGTTTCTGCTATGTTTCAATAGGCTATACAGTAATGTAATGTTTTTTTTGTACTGCCAAATAGGCAGTGGGGTTTATCTTTGTGTTGTTTTTGTGAAAAAGAAATTAAAAATCTTTCTGTTTCTGTTTGTGTGTTGTGGGAATGAAGTTTTTCCAACTTGTGTCACAGTATCCATGCAATCCAGAACAAAAAAAAGCCCAAGTTACTGGGAGAAATTAGTTTTACCCTGTGCCCAACAGTGTTTTAATGGGTCTGCAAATGTGTATTGTAGTGACTGTCTGTGTGTGTCATTTGACGACAAAATGAGGTTTTTAGAAGAGAGTACATTGTTTTGAGACAAGACGTGCATTTTTCAGAGGTAGTGAAGAGTTTGGCCCGTTGTGTGTGAGGTTTGGAGATTTGTGTGTAGAGTTTTGAGAATTCGAAGACCGATTCCGAAAATTGTGTGTAGGCAATCGAGAAAAACTGTAACTGTGTTAAGAGTTTTGCAAATGTCGCTGAGGATTGGACAAAAGCTTGTTGGCCATTGAAAAAAACTGTAAAGACATATTTTTGAGAAATACCTTTTCCAGTTGGTTGCTAGGCTATCAAACTCATGCAATGAATGAAAGAAAACTAGATGTGCCCAGACCAAAACAATCCCTAACCCTAACCTGTCAGTAAGAAAAAAAAAAATTGAGACAAAATATTTGAAAGTAGAAAAATCCTGAGAAAACACAAGACTGTGGAAATAGCCTATAGAAAGCACTTCAAACAATTCCGTGTCCAGGAGCACGGAAAACAATTCCGTGTCCAGGAGCACGGAATTTTAGCAAAATCCGTGCTCCTGGACACGGATTTTGTGTCCTTAACATCCGTGTCCAGGAGCACGGAATTTTTGGAGATCATGTTGGTTATACAAGACATAACTTTCATGTGGTTACCCAATATTTTACAATACATTAGTGCAATTTTTAAATATTTTTAAAAATATGTAAAATATATACACGTCTGTGTACTCCGAGTCTAAAAACAATATTTCAGTATTTTACTACGGAAAAATACCCTCTTTAGTATCTTTGTGTTATTTTTGTGAAAAAGACATAAAAATCTTTTCTGTTTCTGTTTGTGTGTTGTGGGAATGAAGTTCTGCACAGTATCTATGCAATCCAGACCAAAATAAGCCCAAGTTACTGGGAGAAATTAGTTTTACCCTGTGCCCAACAGTGTTTTAATGGGTCTGCAAATGTGTATTGTAGTGACTGTCTGTGTGTGTCATTTGACGACAAAATGAGGTTTTTAGAAGAGAGTACATTGTTTTGAGACAAGACGTGCATTTTTCAGAGGTAGTGAAGAGTTTGGCCCGTTGTGTGTGAGGTTTGGAGATTTGTGTGTAGAGTTTTGAGAATTCGAAGACCGATTCCGAAAATTGTGTGTAGGCAATCGAGAAAAACTGTAAAACATAACATAGACTAATGCCCCTAGATGGCAACTGAGCATCAGCCCTCCTCTCAGCTGTCTCCTTTACAATGTCCCCCTAGGGCTCCCTAACGCCCCCTGGGGGCCTGTCGAGCCTGCTTTGAAAAATATGTTAGATGCAAGGTGTACAGTGACCGTTCAGTGGGGGGATGCTAGTGTACTTAAAAAAATGGTTAACACAGGCAGTCCAAAGCGCAATACTGCCATCTAATGGAATAAAAGATCAGGTTTGCCACCTTGCTAAAATCTTTAGGGGTAGTGCTTTTTCATTATTATAATTTTGTTTAACTTTTTTATCATTAACACAAAAACTTCAACAAATCAGGCATTTTCGACTCTCAAGGTCAAATTTCACAACGTCCTATGAATTCTACTAATAACACTATACAAACCTATAAAGTGTACTGTGGTCTACTACTTGACTGGAAAAGGCACGCATGCACACACACACACACACACACACACACACACACACAGTACACACACACACAGTACACACACGCACACACACAGTTTAGTACTTTTATTTGGATCGCAGCACATTAAAAGTTATGCAGACCCAAATACTGATGGAAATCACAGAGTTGTATAGGGATGATCATGCAGTTATTCAGTCCAATATCTGTGGATAAATATGGCATCTCCGTCTCCAAATGGACAAACTGCCTATAATGGCAGAGATGGAACAGTATTTTGCCAGTCTTTTTGCTGTTGTTTTGCGCAGTCCAGATAGTTGCAGTCCACACACACACACACACACAGTAAGAGTAATGCTATATTTGTGCACTCTCACCAGTTCATAGACAGCCGTCTGGAGCAGCTGAACAAAGGCCTTGTCCCTGATGACCTGTACGAGGAGGAGATACTACAGTGTGGCGCATCGGCAGGTACTGTCAGGGTGTGTGTGTGTGTGTGTATTAGTGTGTGTGTGTGTATTAGTGTGTGTGTGTGTGTGTGTGTGTGTGTGTGTGTGTGTGTGTGTGTGTGTGTGTGTGTGTGTGTGTGTGTGTGTGTGTGTGTGTGTGTGTGTGTGTGTGTTTCTCTCACCTATTGTGTGTGTGTGTGTGTGTGTGTGTGTGTGTGTGTGTGTGTGTGTGTGTGTGTGTGTGTGTGTGTGTGTGTGTGTGTGTGTGTGTGTGTGTGTGTGTGTGTGTCTCCCACCCAGTGTGTGTGTGTGTGTGTGTGTGTGTGTGTGTGTGTGTGTGTGTGTGTGTGTGTGTGTGTGTGTGTGTGTGTGTGTGTGTGCGTGCATGCGTGCGTGCGTGCGTGTGTGTTTGTGTGTATTGGGCTATTCAGTTACAAACCTCATCGCTATGCTTTGCATCTGCACTGTATGTGCACTTTGTATCTGCTAGTGATGCTGGCTATGATTATGTCCTCGTTTGTTAGTCGCTTTGGATAGAAAGCGTCTGCCAAATGCAATGTAATGTTATGTAAAGTAATGTTATCTAATGTAATGCAATGCTATTAGTGGTGTCAACAATGATCGATCCGGCGATCCAATCCAATGCGGGGCATGGACGATTCAGAATCGATCCGGCAAGTTCCAGAAACGATCCGGCATTTTTTTTAAAGTTTCAATTACTTCCATGGATATTTCGGGAGCAAATTAATGTTAAATTAAATAAAAGCACTTCAAAACATTGCAAGACTGATAAAGACTGATACAGAATACAGCCAATAAATTGTTGCTCAGTATCTGACTACTTGTATTGCCTCATCATGACTGATTAAACATTTGCTTTGCCTTCAGTAGAAATGTAATGCATTGCAATGCATTGTAGAATTGAATCGTATCGAATCGAATCGTGATCGAATCGGATCATGAGGGCAGTGCCAATCCACACCACTAAATGCTATGTAATGTAATGTAATGTAATGTAATGTATCTACCCCTCAGCAAACAACAAGTCCTACCAGCAGTGGGTGGGTAATCTAAAGGTGAGTAGTTCTCAATGAGAGACAGTTGAAGAGCTTTGTTGCAAGGCCTATCCACCATTTTTGAATTCTTGCCACTCAAACATTTTGCGAACATACGTTTTGAACCTATATAACATTTATTCTGCAATGCAGTGCAACAGAATTCCATGTCATAAATTGTAGGTACCTTGGCAAATCATTATATATATATATAATATTTAATGAAACACACCAATTAGTGTTGATTTTAGTGTGAGATTTTTTTTATCGCAAATACAATTAAACAAAAACAAAAAAATATATTATAGCTAATGGTTAAATATCCAGATTTATGTACGCATGCCCTGTATAAGAACAATATACTTAAACACATATTAATAATATTATAGATATAATGATATAAGTGTCCAGTGCTTCATGTAATATTACGTAATCTAATGTAATGTAATCATGGTATTTGTGTCATGTGTCTGTCCACAGAAAGGTGGCGGCGCCCTTCTTCTGACAGTGAAGTCCAAAGCCCACATATACAAGAGTGTGAGTGTCCTAACCTGTAGGCTTATATCATATCGAATATAGAATACAACAATCAATCAACCAGGAATCAATTAGTCAATTGATGAATCAATCAGTGTATAACTCTGTTCGTGCGTCTGTTAGTGAAACTAACGCACTTATGAATGCTAATGAATTAGATTCAGCAATATTCAACACCATTCTCTTCTGGCTTTCTTTGCTTATTTGTAGGCCAAAGCCCATAAGTTGAAGAATATCCTCTCTGCTAAGGTAGGTCAGACACACATGCGTTACAGTCTTTTTTTAGAAAGTGCGCCAACTCCCAACTATTTCTTACAAGGTCTTCGGATGCGAGCAAACAGCAAAGTTCATATTTAGTAAAACAAACAAAAAAAAAGCAGCACTCTCGGGTGTAATTCTTGTAGTTTTAATCTAGTCGGTTAGCATGTCATGCCAAATGTGTCACATTAGATTACGTAAAACTACAAGAATTACACCCTAGAGTTCGACTTTTTTTTTTACTAAATACAGACACACATGCGCCCAAACCTACCTGATGCGGTTTCCGACATAAAATATTGTGTGTGTGGTTATGAGAGTGTATTTCCCCGTTCTGCTTTTTCCTCTGAATCTTTCTCTTTCTCACTGTCTCTCTCTCACTCTCTCTTTCTCATACTCTTTTGTTTGTGCAATGCATGTGTGCATGTCAATATGTGTGTGTGTACGTGGTCTCGTGTATGTGTGTGTGTGTGTGTGTGTGTGTGTGCATGTGTGTGTGTGCATGTGTGTGTGTGTGTGTGTGTGTGTGTGTGTGTGTGTGTGTGTGTGTGTGTGTGTGTGTGTGTGTGTGTGTGTGTGTGTGTGTGTGTGTGTGCGTGCGGGTGTATGTGCACGTGCACGTGCACGTGTGTGTCCTTCAGGGCTCGAGTGATGTGTGTCGTCTGCAGAGAGGAGGCTCCGTGTCGGGGACTCACCGCCGCGCCCAATCAGATTGCTTGCAGAACCGCCTACCAATCACACAGCATTTCGGCCGTGTAAATGCACCAATCACAATCACACTTCCTCTTTTGATTCACCGCTCTGATTCATCTGCCTCATGCTTATGCTTGTTGAACGTTGAATGTGTGTGTGTGTGTGTGTGTGTGTGTGTGTGTGTGTGTGCAGGGGCGGAGTGGCCCACCTTTTCCCACCGGGAGAATTTTCCCCTTGGCGGCCCTCTTTAAAAAAAAAACAAAAAAACAAACAAACAAAAAAAAGCGAACAACATGGTTTCCTAACCAAAAAGACAAAAGCCACGAAATCTGCAGTCGTACTACATGTGAACATTAGTGTAGTCAAAATATCAACCTGAATTGGAGAATTTAGCCTACACCTTTATGAAATGCACAGCCAGTGGTGTAGTCTATGTAAAACGCAGGTATACGCACCCATTTCAAAATGTCAGGGATTGCAGTATACCCACTTAAAATGGATTGATCCATTATTTACAATAGCACAAATGTATACAGTACACATAAAAAAATGCTCAAATATACAGTATACCCACTTCAAAAAGTAGACTACACCACTGGAGCCATCATCACAGTCCAAAGCATTCATAGGCCTACTAGGTTAGGCTACATCACGCTACTGTTCCATGCAAATGTGCACTCCACTGTCATTTTGACAGTTTGAAATTGAAATATCGTTTAAGGAAGACGGATGAGCATGGGCACAAAGTTTTGAGTGTGGGGATTTTTAGAAGAGTAGGCTTACAAAATATAGTATAGTAGCCTATAGTTTACAAAAAGTCTGTCTACATTGTGCAATAAACCCACCATGCAGCAAATAAGCCAAACCTAGCTACTTCAAAGCACAACCATAAGTCAACAAAATTAATAACTAAACGGTGTAGGCCTACCTTAAAACGCTGTCTTCGTCGCAGCAAATGTCTTTGTTTCTTGCAATTACATTTTAATCCACAGTTTAGGCTACACACCCAGCACTGCTCACATCAGAATCTTCTTGTGTGGTAATTATTTTGTTCCATTTCTTCAGACATTACATAGGCTACATCCTAAATGTGCCATATATAAATGTATGTTTGATATACCATTATTTCGACTGTAATGAGATATACCTCTAGTTCTAACAAACCAATGCCATCAAAACATGTACAACGTGTTTTCCTGCTTAGCTGCAGTTCACTTCCTTACCACTTGGTGGAGTATGTTCGTAACCCTAGTCAATAACCACAGAACAAGAGAATCTGGAGTGGCAGACTGTAAACTGTAACAGTCATGTGGAAATCGGAAAATAAATCACAACTGACTAATATTTCCGTTCCTTGGTAACCAATCTAAATATCACAGGTTCTTGAAATACTGAAAACGAAACTATGTTACTAAGATCTAGTAAACTTCCGCGATCTACGGTGTATGAACATTATCAGTAGAGAAGGGGTGTGGCCAATTTACTGTTTGACACCGTCACTGAGGTATTGCGGTCGGGTAAACTGTATATATACTGTTGAGTCAAGAACTTTAAAATCAAGGATTGATTAATAACCAGTTCGCATTGGTTTCGACGCCAGATCAGTTGAGATTATAATACGGCTGAACACTTTAGGGCCGGCTGAGAAAACTATTCGGCCGTTGTAAATTATTTCGCGGCCGCGGCCCACCGGGACAAGTCCCCGATCTCCCGATGGCCACTCCGCGCCTGTGTGTGTGTGTGTGTGTGTGTGCGTGTGTGCGTGCGTGCGTGCGTGTGTGTATGCTTGTGTGGGTATGTATATAATATATATGTGCCTTCAAAGTCTCACCCGCATGTACCTATAATTGAGTTCTCGATTAGATAACTTGTAATTGACTGATATTGCATGCCTGAGTAGACCCAGGGTGCCTAGACCCAATATGCGACCTTGCGTCCTCCACTTGTGCTTGTGGCCTCATACCAGGAAGTAATACGTTGTGATGACATCACTGACAACAGCATTATATTTCAATATCTCACAAAAGCTCAATTGTAAAGTCCTTTTCTGATTTGCAAACTGAATGGTGAATGAAGAATAGTCCGCCAAAAGTTGTTGTGGATGGGCTGGCAGCTGAGAAACGTAATTGTTTTCTCCATGGAGGCGGGGCATCAGCAAAACGTGAGGCAGCAAGCACAAGTGGAGGACGCAAGGTTACATATTGGAATGCACCCCCAATCTCCACATCTAGGTAACTGACTTTTGAAATCTCCTTGAGATTGCTTGTACCTGACTGATATTGGATGTGTGTGCCTTTCAAGTCTCGCCCGCGTAGACCCAATCGCAGACATACGGACCAGCATGGCGATGGGAGCAGACCGGCATGGGAGGAAGGGTGAGTTTGAGCATCACAGCCCTATCAATGACCATGTCTGCTGGTATCAGCAGTATCAGTATCCAGTCGTATCATAGGTGTATAAAGTACAAGTATAAGTCAATTCAGGATGTAAGTACAAAGCTAATACTAGTACTAGTCCTCAATTCGAAAATGATCCCTCTTGATATACAAGTCCGCTGACACCTTTGGCTGGACCTGGGGCTAGATCACCTGCAAGGGTCCCTCGTTCAATGCATAGGCTACAATATATGTGAATTCAATTGCCCCTTCTCCCTGGCCTGGTTCAAATGATCCATTTGCCACCGGCAGACCTGGCTGGCATCATATTTGTTGTGCTCCCCTACTGCAGTTCCGCAGTTGGAGACACTCTTTGTCTTTCGCTGTCTATGTAGCATGAAGAAGAGGAGAAAGAGGAGGATATGGTTACCAGAGGATACAACTACTAATATACGTACGGTATATTTATGTATTCCTTGTATTTCCCCACCGCAGTTCCTCTGTTGGAGAGGAAGAGGCGCTCTCCCTGTCTCTGGAGCATGAGGAAGACGAGGAAGAAGAGGAGGAGGAGCCGGAGTCTCCGCTGCTGCCCGACCCGGAGGAGATGGACCTGCTCGGGGAGATCTTCGACACGCTGAGCGCCCAGAGCAGTGGGGAGAGGGGCCTACTGTACGGGACACGCTCACTGGACCTGTTCGGACCAGACACTGACTTCATATCACGGGTGAGTTATATGTGAGAAAGGGTTCAACTTTATCTGTGTGTGTGTGTGTGTGTGTGTGTGTGTGTGTGTGTGTGTGTGTGTGTGTGTGTGTGTGTCTGTGTGTCTGTGTCTCTGTCTGTGTCTCTGTCTGTGTGTGTGTGTGCTATTTAGCCCCAATGGTCTCTGGCGCCAAAGGCCCTTGTAGAGACAATTGATTTGGTTGCCTGAAAGGTGGACTGGTGGAAGGGTCTGTAAAGAACAATAGCATGGATACAGTAGTTATTAAAGGGACAGTTTGGTCAATTTCAACATGCAGTTGTATTGCTCACGCTACCCTTGACTTGTCAGTACCTGGTGATGCCACATTTTTCGGCTCAGCCCTTTCCGAGATATGAGCAATTCTAATGGGGGCAGCGTTTGTTTACATTTTTAAAAAATGAAACATAGGCCAACTCCAAATATTTTCCCAAAAGGTACTGCTGTTTGCTAGTTGTCTGCTGATGTTTTATAACCTTTTGGATGTTTTTGGGAATAAATAAAAATGTTTTTTTGAAATGTAAACAAAGAGCTGCCCCCATTACAATGACCAGGGTCTCGGAAACGGCTGAAGGAGAAGAAAAAAAATCTCAGGCACTGACAAGTCCAGGGTAGTGTGAGCATTACAACTGCATGTTGAAATTGACCAAACTGTCCCTTTAAGGTAACACTAGAGTTTAAAAATGAAAAAATGACTAAATGCATTAGGTGTACACGTACAAAAACTAATGTTTATCGTTGTTGGCTTTGCTTCCCAGTCGTCCTTGGCCACGCCTAGTCAGGAGAGTCTCAACCAATCAATCAACAGGAGCGGCAGCCTGCTCAGCTGGGAGGAGGGACTAGAGGAACAGGAAGAGAAAGAGGAGGGGCCTAACCCAGCTGACCAATCAGAATCCACGTCGACGACAACAGCCAATGACAAACAGAACCTTAAAGGTGTCCTTCCATCACACGGGTCAGCCCAACAATTGGTTGCTAAGGGGGAGGGGATTGTTGGTAAGGTGGATCCAATCAAGCAACAGTCAGAGAGGGGGGCGGTCAGTGACGAAGTAAGGGAAATTAGAATCGATGCTATGGGGAAGAAAAGTGACACAATAGCTCAGGGCACCACAGGCCAGACAGGGGGAACAGGGGCCTCGCCTCAAGACTCTACCCAGGGAAGCAAAGCCCAACCAGGGGGAAAGGGAGATGACACCAGCACCAGCACCATCCTCCTCCAGTCATCCAGCAGCAATGGTGAGAAGATAACCTCCCCAGTGAGGACGACTACTTCAGGTCAACAAGCAGCCTTGGACAAGGACCCCAAAGGAGAGAAGACGCCTTCCACAATTAAGAGTTCCTTGAGTCATAAAGTTACCATAGACCAGGACAACAATAGCGCAACAATAGGTCAAGAAACGGCAGCAAAGGACGAGGATGCCAAAGGGGAGCACACTCCACCATCATCAATCAAGAGTGCCTTGGAGCAGACATCAGACAAAGTCGCCAATGGGAAGAACGTGAGGAGTGCCTTAGCTCAAAGTACTCCTGCAGACAAGGACACCAAAGACAAAGACAAGGACAAATGTGAGCCCTCATCGTCCTCCTTGTCCTCTTCATCCTTCTCTTCATCCTCTTCCTCTTCCTATACGCCCAGAGTGATGTCGGCAGCGGCCCGTTTTCAAGTGCGTGACCTCCAGACATCTCGACCACAGGTCCGGGGGCTGGTAGAGCAGCAGGTCCAGCAAGTCCAGCAACCCAGCGGCGGCACCCGATCCTGGGATAACAACTCGAGGAAGAGCTCCTGGGACTCCTCCACTACCACCACAGGTTTGACATTGACTTACATTACATTACATTTGGCATGACATGAGTGTTGGACATGAGTGTTTTTGTTTGATTTGGTAGAGAGAGCATAAAGTGTGCATTTATGAAGGTACCCTATGTGTGTTCATGAGTGACTTGATATAATGGACTGATGCAGCGCCTGCAATGTCCTGCAACGTAAGCATGTGCAGTATGTGTGATAGTATAGATCTGTACAATGCATGTAAGCATGTGTATGTGTTAAAGGGACACTGTGTGAGATGTTTAGTTCTTTATTTCCAGAATTCATGCTGCCCATTCACTAATGTTACCTTTTTCATGAATACTTACCACCACCAGCATCAAATTCTAAGTATTCATTATGACTGGAAAAATTGCACTTTTCATACATGAAAAGGGGGATCTTCTCCATGGTCCGCCATTTTGAATTTCCAAAAATAGCCTTTTTTAGCTGCAAATATGACTGTGCTTGGAACATACTAGAAAATATTTGTTTAATACTTATTCAATTTCCATGTAAAGATCAAATTTGGCAATAGGCAGCCCAGTTTCATTGAGCAGCATAGTTGCAGTACTTTTTTTGACCATTTCCTGCACAGTGTCCCTTTAAGGATTCACATGTGTGCCTGTAAATCTGTGCATTGTGTAATAGGCATTGTCGATTCTGTGAGCAAAAAGATGAATTTCCGCACACTGCTCCCGTTGCTTTTTTATTTTTCAAGTGAAACCTTTCGAGCTAATCGGGAGCAGTGTGCGGACATTCATCTTTTTTTGTTCATAGTTTTGACCATTTTTGTCCTGCATCTGCGTCTTGGAAGTGCGCACCACAACTTTACTTCATTGTCGATTCTGTACCACATTATGCATATGCAGCTGCAGGACACCTTAATATCCCCATTGGATTTATAAGCTTTCTCTCTGCTCTGCTCTGCTCTACCGTCTTCTCTACCACCACAGCCACAGCTGCCGGTAATGCTACTACACCGTCGCCATCGTTGAATGTGGGGAACGGGATCGGCCTGCCGTCAGCCAGCCAAAACACAGAACCAGATTCCGCGGAGGAGGCTCCTGCTCCTGTAAAGGTGTCCGAGCTTAAGAAGAGGTTTGAACATTGAAACTGATTGGCCAAAGGCCGGCCCGGACACATCCTGCCATGTTTTTGCCCCACACAATTGATTCCGTCAGTCAGCCGACTTGAGTCTTTTTTTAAGATACTTTGTATTTGTTGCCCTTTCAATTCTTTAATTGTACAGGACACCTCGAGAGTGTGACAGGAAATGGGTGGCAGAGAGAGGGGAAGGATCGGGAAATGACCTCGGGCGGGTATCGAACCCAGGACCCTGGCATACTAGCACAGTGTCTTAGCCGTTTGAGCTACGGCCAAGGCATACAGCTAACATTTAGGTAGATGGGCCTACTTAGTGAAATCACAATGCAGTAGGAATGCACAGCGAGACTTTTACTTTCTAATTTCCGTTTTGTCCTGCTCAGCTGACATGGATTGGGTTTGAGAGCCTCCTGATTTGTGGGGTTTTGTTTTTTATGGGCAGTGGGAATATGCTCGTCTTCCCAAACCCCTTTCTTTGTTTTTGGAGGCTACTGAGACTCAATTTGACAACATAGTATCTACTTTACAATCCACGCTTACAAGGGCGGCGCCATTACTATTTAGGTAGCAGTTGCCAGTGCTAAATTATTCAGAAGGGTTATGGGCAGCCAAACCGAAACTAGCAGACCAGAAATGCTGTGGGAGCATGACAAATGTTGAAATGGGCAGGTTTAGTGCCCGATGTAATAAGACGGATACCCCTGGAATTCAAACTGTAGGCCTAATTGGATTACTTCAGAACATTGAAACTGAACGAATGACTTTTACTGTGAAGAACAAGATTACAGACACTCACAAGGCCAACAGAGCATTTGTGATCTGATGATGGACCTTTTTTGTAGGACCATTTTTCTTTCTCTGACCATTTCTTCCCCTTCATAGAATGAACATTTAAAAACAACATCAACAGACCTATGTCAGGTCTGAGCACTTGAAAAAATGGTGTCTAACTGACCAACCGGCGGACTGATATAGAGATTCATAGTCACCAGCAGGTGACCTCATTCAAGTGGATATCAGTATTATTAGTGTCCCTTGCTTGGTTTGTGGACAATAACTGTGTGGCCACTAGAGGTCATACCCAAGCAAAACCAGCAAACTTCTTCAGCCTCTGAAGAAGATGTGTCGGTTGTACAGGTATGATGAACTGACAGTTAGCCTAGACATCAAATTCCAAGTAATGGAAAAAATTAGGCCTATATATTATTATTTTATGATGCCTTTTTCATGTGAATGCATTTGCTAATGTTGCTGTTGCAATCTTGTTTTTTTTACCTTCAAAACTGTAGTAAGTGATTATCTATCTATCTATCTATCTATCTATCTATCTATCTATCTATCTATCTATCTATCTATCTATCTATCTATCTATCTATCTATCTATCTATCTATCTATCTATCTATCTATCTATCTATCTATCTATCTATCAAAGGGCTTTTATGGCATCATTATTTAGTAAGTGGAATTAATTTAAAATGCCAAACATCAGGAAATAATACACAAATAAATGATAAAATCAGTAAACAAAGACTTTAGTTAATATGTTTTTTATACGTTTTTCTGTGACACCCATTGCCCAAAGTTTTTTGCATGAAGACATTTACAGAGCAGATTTTTGACTGATGTGTGATGACTACAGTCTTGATAGTTTCTTAAACTTTAAACGTAAAATTGTGAGATACAGTATGACTGTGCCGAAACTTAACTGTCTTTTTATTTCCTGTATTATTGATAAAATAAATATTCTGGAAGCTACAGTATTTAACATCATGAGCATGGATGTATTTTCTTTGAGAGGCCATAAACTTCATTAAATGGTTCTTAGAAATGTAATTGTCTTCGTAAGCATTTTTATTGATTTTACTTATTGTTACTTTTGTGACTTGATATTTGATTTTTGTGACTTGATACGTATTACTTTTTAAACGTAGTTTGGGCGCCGGTGGTCGCCTTAGAGATTTAATTCTTCCTGCTACCTCACCTCTCATGCACAAAGGTTTCCAATTGTTCCACCTCTATTTCACTAGCAGTCCTAGTCTACTATCCATCAATACCAGTGGTTCTCAACCTTTGAAGAAATGCCCACTGGCCTCATCATAAGCATACCAATGCCCCTGCCCCACCCCCCACCCCATTTTGTTGAAACGTTTGAAAATATTACAGCCCAATAATAATGGTAATGATTTTCTTTGTTATTCTTGATAGTGTGTATGATTACTGAACAACTCTTTATCATCATTCATACCACATGGTGTTTTTTCTGTTATGTTATGGGGCCGTGCCCTGATGATTAGGCAAGTGGTCTTAAGATAAGAGGGTTGCAGGTTTGAATCCCACCCTCACCTTTCCCATCCATGGCTGAAGTGCCCTTGAGCAAGACACCGCAACCGCAACCAATACCCTCTAATAACTGTAACCAATACCCTGTAATGACTGTAAATAACTGAAACGTTTCTTTGGATAAAAGCGTCAGCTAAGTGTACTGTAATGTTGTAGTCGTTATGTTCGTGCAGGTACATGCAAGTCATCCAAGCTGAGCAAGGGCTATTGCGTAAGGGCACACAGAGCACACCCTTCTGCTTTCTACTCTTGTCATTAGTGAAGAACAGAAAAACAATTATTAAAAAATAGCAGCAATGCCTTCTTAAAATGGACTTGACTTTGTGCGAATAACATACGTTTTTTTTGTCTTCCATCTCACAACTGCCTTTTGCTGACTGTCATCCCTCTTTAGCAGATCAAGAACAACACCGCTGACAAAACGATCATCATTTTATTCTTTTGAAATATTTCACCAAACATTTCACAAATGTTATCTTTAAAACAATGGGGAGCCAATGGATGGAGTGATTGATAGCTATTTTACCTGCTCTCGCCTTTAGTTGATTTAATCCCTCATGCTCAGTCACCTGTCAAGTGCAAAGGCTTCTTGAATTGCACATCTCCTTCGAGTGCCCTCATTGAAACCAATGACATTTATTGACAGAAAATGATACTTATTTTTGCAGAATTAACTACATAATTAATGAACTAAACATATGCTTATGTTATGAAACATTACTCGTCTTCCACTTATTATGAGCTAGGCCTAGCCTATGAAACCGTAACATTTGTTATGACAATTCTTCGATTAGGCCTATTTTATGGAAATATAGGCCTACTGAAATTGTAACCAGCTCTTTGTGGTAGGCCCTAGGCTACTTCCAGAAGGAATGCAGATGCTTTATTGATAGGCTTTCCATCTTAAATTGTGTCGGATTTGAATGCAAAAATGGGTAAAAAAATATCTGAAAAATTGTTCACTGGTTTCCATTGGTTTCAATGAGGGCACTCGTGTTCTGGTAGGGACTCGATTTTCGGCACGATAGCGCCATTCTGCTATACCATGGGGTGCGAGCAGATCTCATCCTGCATGATCTATTCTACAGTATGCTGAAAGCATCCCGGGATCAAAGTCATGCAAAACATATATAGGCCTACAGCACACCAGGGTTAGGCAATTGTTTTGGTCTAACTGCCACATTGGGGTTAAAATATAGAATGAATATGCAGAAATATTAAATGAAGGGCCATGTGCTGCAGGAAACTCGCCTCTGTCAATAATACAAATGAGAAATAATGTAGGCCTACACTGACATACTTCTTGGCTATTTCACTTTGGCTCATTGTAATGAAATGTGTTTACATGAATACTATGCTACATACTGTATGGGCTATGTTTCAGTGTATGGACGTTAACTTTTACTTTGGTTCACAATACACCACAGAGGACTGGTGCAGGAAGGAGATGCAGAAGGACAGAAGGTGTTCTTCTCTTGAGCAATGGCCAGATGGCAGGGAGGGGAAAAAATAAAGTTCAAAAGTCATTCGCATTTTCTGAGCTCTCATCGTGGTTGCACAACACAACGCACCACTCAAAGCGCACCTTCTAAAACGATCTATATAGCCTACACTCTTACTGGCATAGACACTCTCAGAACCGCAACGGCCTGCCTTATCAAAGTACCGTGTTATAGCTGAGGACGATCCATAGCTCAAGGTAAGTGGGAATGCATCACTAAATATTTTTCTGACAAATTAAGTAATAATATGTATATTGTGATGCTTTTGATGTGTTTTGCCTGCTATGTTTTTTTAATGTATTTATTTTTGCCTCCACCAAGGAGGGCATATTTTCTGTTGCATTGGTTTGTTTGTCTGCAGGATAACTCAAAAAGTTATGCAGTTATTCAATTTTGGCGGTGATCTGGATCACGATCCGAATCCAGGAATTTTTAAAAATTATTATTATTCACCATTGTGGTATAGGGCAAATTTTGACATTACTGTCCAACGCCACAAAACAAGGCATATTAGTGTGTAACATAGTCAAATGTTCTATTAAAGAATTTCTTGGCGGAGGTCTGCATTTCTAGTAATAGTATTATTTTCGCATTTCAACTACACTAAACATGGCATCTCTTCAGAGATAACCGCATATTGAGGTCAGCGGAAACATAACACAAAGTACTTTTCCCTGACAATAAATACTTGTAGCAGTCTGTGATAAATTATGATGCTTTTTTGTTTTTTATGATTGTTTTACAATTGTTCAGTTTACAGATGGGATATTCATTCTAGATTGCTTATTTAATTCTTATTTAATTAGTAATTATTATGAATGGATATGAACTGATATTCATAATAATAATATTGTATTATTATTATTATTATTATTATTATTATTATTATTATTATTACTATTACTATTATTATTATTATTATTATTATTATTATTATTATTACATCTGTGTTCACATATAACTGGCAGCAGAGTACAAGAGAGTGTAAGTCCAGCAAGGATACAGAGAGCTCAACCATTATATAAATAAAAAATAATATCCTAGAATGCAGAGAAGTCAGCTTCATCATCATTTATTATGTATATTATTGTTTAATTTAGGATGCAGAGAGCTCAATTGTAATACAAATATGTATTAATGTATATATAAATGTATTTTCTTGTGTAATTTAGGATGAAGCAAGTTCAACTGTGTTGGCCGGCCTGCCTGGTCCTCTGTCTTGTGGTCTTTTCACACCATGCGTAAGTGTGTGTGTGTGTGTGTGGTTTTTTTTTTCATTTAATTTTTTTCCCCTTGGATAAAATGTCTGCTAAGCATAAATTAATGTTGTGTGTGTGTGTGTGTGTGTGTGTGTGTGTGTGTGTGTGTGTGTGTGTGTGTGTGTGTGTGTGTGTGTGTGTGTGTGTGTGTGTGTGTGTGTGTGTGTGTGTGTGTGTGTGTGTGTGTGTGTGTGTGTGAGTGTGTGCGCGTGTGTGTTTCTACAGTGATGCCGGAGCCCAAGTCCAATGTCCAGACAAGTGCAGCCCTCAGAAGACAGGAGTGAAGACGCTGGCCGAACTCACCCACACAGCCTGCCATGCCTCCACCAAATTTGGTAAGAGTGAGAGGAGTGTGTATGAGAGAGAGAGAGAGAGAGAGAGAGAGAGAGAGAGAGAGAGAGAGAGAGAGAGAGAGAGAGAGAGAGAGAGAGAGAGAGTTAGTCAGGAGTTAAGACTCTGAGGATGCCNAACTCTATATGCAGCATGCAATGCCTCTACCACAGTCTTTCTCAACGGGGGCTCTACAGCCCACCAGGGGGTGTTTGGGTGCCTGAGGGGGGCATTGAGAAGGACACAGCTGAGAGAGGGCGGTGCTTAGTTGCTATTGGGGGGCATTAGTCAATTTTATTTTTTTAATACTAAGTGGGACGTTAGCAGGCAAATGATGAGGTCAGGGGGGTTGATGAGATTCTTATGATAAGGTCCAAGGTGCGTTTATTAAAAAAAAAGGTTGAGAACCATTGCTCTACCACATTTAGTAAGAGGAGTGTTGTGTGTGTGTGTGTGTGTGTGTGTGTGTGTGTGTGTGTGTGTGTGTGTGTGTGTGTGTGTGTGTGTGTGTGTGTGTGTGTGTGTGTGTGTGTGTGTGTCTGTGTCTGTCTGTCTGTCTGTCTGTCTGTCTGTCGGTCTGGGTCTCTGTGTGTCTGAGAGACAGACAGAGGGAGAGTGTTGGGAGAGAGACGATGGGGCGGAGGGAGAGTTGAGAGAGAGAGGGACAGAGGGAGACAGGAGGACACAGTGAGATACAAAGGAAGACATTGAAAGAGAGTGGAAGACATTTTGGTTTATTATTATTGATCATAACAATAACAATAACTCATGTGAAAAATCAGACTCTCCTGTGCTTTTAAAAGTCTTTTTGTAAGCCCTTTTTCAAAGGCACTAGCATTGTTGTTGTTGAAATATATAAAAAATATATAAATTACATTACATTATAAAAAATTTGTCTATTATTATTACTATGAATATAAATGTTATGCTCTATGTTAACAGGTTTGTCCAGTATGTTTTATTTTTTATTGTTGTTGCTGCTGCTGCTGTTCTTGCTGTTGTTTTAAATATAAATATTGCTAGTGAGATGTGTGTGTCTGTATTCATACTTTGTATTTATATTATAGTGTATGTTTGTACTGTACATGTTTATTATTACTGTTGTTGTTGTTTCATTGCACTGTATGTTAACAAGTGTGTGTACTGTATGTGTTTGTTAGTTTTCGAGGTGACAGTGGAGAATATGGAGTCTTCACTGACTACAGACGCCTATAACATCAGCATGCTGGAAGTTTTCAAATACGGTAACACACACACACACACACACACACACACACACACACACACACACACACACACACACACACACACACACACACACACACACACAAACACACACACACAAACACACACACACACACACACACACACACACACACACACACACACACACACACACACACACACACACACACACACACACACTGAGCACAGGCACCTATGACATCAACATGCTAGAAGTCTTTAAACACAATAACGCTGCTTTACTCACACACAAACACACATACTGTACACACACTCACACGGACACACACACACTCAAATCTAATAACTAATGTCTGTACCTTAGATGCAATCGAATGGATGAAGATTGTATCTTCATCTCTACACCGTTGTGCATACACACGCGCGCGCACGTGCACACACACACACACACACACACACACACACACACACACACACACATACACACACACACGCGCGCACACAGGGCCGATGACAGCATTGCCTGGGCCCCCGGCACAAAATCATCTGAAAGGCCCGGCTCTCGATACACACAATGTAATGACCAAGTCTGGGGCCCCTCTCTCTGGATCTGGGACAACTGACCCCTCTGCCCTCTGTCGGCTTCCCTGCACACACACACACACACACACACACACACACACACACACACACACACACACACACACACACACACACACACACACACACACACACACACACACACACAAACTCTAACATCTAATGTCTTCTGTGTATTTCAGGAGCTGACGACCCCATGGATCAGGAGCGAATCTTCATCTCCGTACCGTCGTGCAAGAGCCAGCTGGGCCTGAAGCCGGGCAACAACTACCTGATCATGGGTCAAGCCAGCAGCATCAAGCAGGTAGCCGGGAAGTGAGTATCAAGATGGTTTACAAGTTTATACGTTTATTTATTTAAGAAAGGGACAGCATATATTGCCAGCATTTAAACAAAAATGCTAAATATACAAGATTGTAGCCAAGAGGCTAATTTCCGTCTTTTGTCCCTTGACAGGTTTGATGTTCCTTAAAAAAAACAAAGTGAAAAATACTAAAAATACACAGTTTTTGCATACAATTGTAAAAAAAAGAGAGTCGAAAATACACACACATTTTAAAATATATAATACAAAATACAATTACAAAATATATGGTGTGTGTGTGTGTGTGTGTGTGTGTGTGTGTGTGTGTGTGTGTGTGTGTGTGTGTGTGTGTGTGCGTGCCTGCCTGCCTGCCTGCCTGCCTGCCTGCCTGCCTGCCTGCCTGTGTGCGTGCGTGCGTGCGTGCGTGCGTGTGTGTGTGTGTGTGTGTGTGTGGTACCAACTATCTCATCACTGACAAGTCAGCAACCTCTCTCTCTGTCTGAAAGTGAAAGCCCAACTGGGAAACTGCAACTCCCACTGTCATTGCAACACAGCACTCCACAGCACACAAGTGTTCACTGCACACTGCACACAACGAATTTGCATTTATGCTTCACGTGTGCAAGGGAGCAGCAGCCCCCAATGATGCCCCAAGTTGGCTGCAGTATTGTCCTACAGATGGTTCAGCAAGTGTCAACCCCCCCCCTCCTCTCTCTCTGTCTCTGTCTCTGTCTCTGTCTCTGTCTCTCTCTCTCTCTCTCTCTCTCTCTCTCTCTCTCTCTCTCTCTCTCTCTAGGTACTACTACATGTTTGATGAGCATACCTGGCTGCAGTATTGGCCTACAGATGTCCAGGGCCAGAGTGATGCCTACAAGAACCAATACGACAACCTGGAGCAGTTCCGCAATGACATGAGCTTTGGATGCAAGAGCTAAACACACACACACACACACACACGCACACGCATACGCACACACACGCACACACACACACACACACACACACACACACACACACACACACACACACACACACGCACACACGCACACACACACACACACACACACACACACACACACACACACACACACACACACAAAGGAATTCACTCCCGGCCCACACTTTAATACAAATTTGACAATATTTGTGATGTGTCATGGGATAATGATATTAAAAATAAAATAAAAATAAACATGAGCAAAACACCCAAGTGTCCACTCTGTGTGTTTGTTGGTGCGTCAGTCAAACAGGGATGACAACAGGGAGTTGGAGGGGGGGGGGGGGCAGTTATCTGGGCCCAGGGAGAGAAGGGGCCCAGAACTTGGTCCTCATGACATTGTAGGCCTATGTATTGGGTGAGTGGACCCTTCAGGTGACTTTGTCCTGGGCCTGACCAATACTGTCAGTAGCCCTAGTATCACATTTACCCATTGCATGAATTCAAGAAATGACATACAATGATGGGCAACCTGGATTCAGAAGTGAATTATCCAGTGCCACAGATTGTAAATGACCAGGTCATTTGGAATATGTGGCACTGGACTAAAAATGGTAAATGGACTGCATTGACATATAACGCCTTTCCAGAGAGAGTTTTTCAGGGGGCACATATAATGGCAAAACACATCAATCGATATTTTTGGTTGTGAATATATAATAAGCTAAAAATGCATCATGCCGCAGTTAGAAAATGTTCAAGTTCATCCCAAGGGCCAAGAGCAGTAACAGAACAATTACACGCAAGACAAGACAACAAGACACTGGCCATCCCATATGTCCTACCATTGTTAAAAAAAAAATAGGGCCCTCATCACCAATACAGGTGGGGCCTGGGCCCTATAGAGCAAATACCCCGCTCAACCCCCCTGGCCAGGAGTTATTGTACGGGGGCCCTGACTGACAACTGAGAGAGAAGGGGGAGGATGAGACAGTGAGAGTTCTTATCAGCCTGTCAGGCATCTTCTCTGGTGGTGCAATGGCTCTTGGAAAGGAAAGGCAACATCATGACAGGGTGACTTTTGCAACCTGCAACTCACGGTGCTTTGTAAGACACATCTTTTTTAGATACATCTTTTGTCAACAGCCTTGCTTTGCGTTTTATACTTTCACCCAAAGTGAATTAGTTTGGCTACATTAAGTAGGCAGTAGGGCAGAGGTAGGCAGACTATAAGGCCCGGGGGCCACATGCAGCCCACTGAGCCATTTTATAGGTTACAAAGTGATACGTTCACCCAAATTCTTAAAATGGCCACCCAAAACAAGGGCCTTGTGGTTTTGAGATTACCCATGTATGTATGTATTCATCTCAATACATTTTATCACAGTTTGCAGGAATTAAATAGCCAACAAGTTATGTCAGTGTATTAAAATCATGTCAACGTATATCATTTGTTATTAATGATACAGGTAAGTTGCCTGTGACATCTGGTCCTAGGCAAGGCAAGGCAAGGCAAGGTTATTTATATAGGCCTAGCGCATTTCATACACAGGTGCAGCTCAATGTGCTTCACAAAGTTAACAAATGTAAATGAAAGGAAACAGGGAAGAAAGAAGGAAATGAATTAGAGTCAAAAAAACATTTAACATTTAAAACATTAAGATGAAGTCATAAAATAAAATAAAACAAATTAAATAAACATAAAATTAAAAATAATAATAATAAAAAAGAATGATATGTAATTTAAGCTAGGGGAAAGCATCTGAGAACAGCTTTGTCTTGAGTCTAGATTTAAAATGATCAATAGTGGGTGCATTTTTTACATCATCTGGAAGCTGGTTCCAAAGCTTTGAAGCATAGAAGCTAAAGGCTGCCTCTCCACACTTTGTTTTGACTTTTTGAATCAGCAGCAAATTCTTCTCCGTTGACCCTAGTGACCTGGTTGGTGCATACAGCTGATCCAGTAGATATGTGGGTCCCATTCCATTTAATGGCCCTAGCCTGTGGCCAGTATTCAAAACCCAGTGTGGCCCTTTGGGCCAAAATCATTGCCTGTCCCTGCAGTACAATATGGGCTACAGTCCCCTATCGTCATCTTCCATTATCCTTTACATTGAGGATTCAAAGGCTGAGACCCAAATCCATGAGGCCTGGCGACGGCATCCTATGTACTCCACTCAAAGATGTTTGACGGAGTCAAAAGTCGGCTTTGCCTAGGCTAAAATCCATGACCAATAGACCATGATTGCATGGGCTTTGAATTTGGCATTTTGACATTTTTGATCATCTATATGTATACTATTGTGATTCATTTTGTTAAGCATTTGTGCGTAGGTAGCTATGTTTTCTCTCTCTGATACATAATAATGGCACAATTAATAACAGTACTTACAGTATTTCTCAATTGGTTTTGTACATTTCTTGAATCTCTCTCGCAATTTGCAAAACATAATATTCATTCTCAAAACAGCTTTCACAAATGGCAAAACATCGTGGATGACCTGCAAAACCAAGTCTCTTGCTCAAAACCCAAGTTTTTGTGTCGATGAACGTATCAGTGCCAGCAGAATGGTTAGTCATTGTGTCATAGTGTGGTCCGTGTATGGACAAGCTAGTCAAATCGCTTTGTCATGTTGTCAATTGAATAGTACACTCTTGAGGATCTTTTCTGAAACAAAATGTTGTTTAGATTGGATGGGAAATGTTGTAAATTCGACATTATATTACATTGATCATGATAAGATTGTCCTAGATATACATTTAGACTATGACTATTTATTGACAGGTTTTCTCACTGCAAAATAGGAAAAATAGGAAAAATAGCAAACTCTGGTTGAGGTGTCAAAATGCGCCCTCTACCATCCCTTTTTACTTGTCTTGCAAGCCCATGTGAAAAAAATCTAGAACTGTAAAGCAAAATAAATTTGAAACAATACACTGATACTGTATAAAGTGCACTTACTGTCTTTTGAAATTATAGGGAAATATTGTAATTTTGCGTGGAGCGTAATTATAAAGGGCACATGAGGCATGAGTAATATAATGCAGTACAGTGCCTATTGTTGTATTGCATGCCTGTTTTCTCTATCCCTTCTATTGCCTTTGATTAGAGAGAGTCAATATTTACCTGTGAGCAATTTACCAATTCAGATCACATTTATAGATAAAAATCCAATGGAAATTATACAGTGCCTATCACATTATGACAGCTTGGTAAATAATTTTGCATGTCAAGACTTGAACTATGACACAGGGCCTAAATGTTTTGGGGGGTGAGATAGTTTTGTGTATTCAGTGACAATGCTTTTTGAGTTATATGACAAAAGCAATTGATAATGTACAAAAAAGCTGAGAATTGTACACAACCATCTGCATGGTGATGAAAGCATTTGCTAAATGTTGAAAACTAGAGAAACGTATTTTACCATGTGCACAGATAACAGCAGGAAGTCACAATTGAACAAGAAGTTCTGAGAATGGTTATTCTGTTGTGAGAAATGTACAAAACCAATTGAGAAATACTGTAATAAGTTATTACTAATAACTAATGGTCTAAAATAGCCATTGAATGAAATACAATGCAACCATCATGTTGGCTGCCCTGTAAGGTCGTCTGAGGCCCCCTGGTGGACAAAACAGTGATCTGCAAGTTTCTGATATGCCAATACATGGATTATGTTAATTCATGGATATCCTGCGTTTGTTTTATTTATTTTCGCATGAAGAACCTGGGGCCAAGGGGGCATGATAGAGAAAAATGCGAAAATTGAGGCTGTGGAGGGCCATGGCATGCCTACAAGTGGTCTCTGTTGAGGGGACATTTCACGGATGGACATTTCTGAAACGTCAAAGTTTTAAACTGCCTTTAGTCCTCCTCAGATCTAGATGGCGCTGCAACTACAGATTTGTAACAGTGGGCGAGTGGAGGAAGAATAGACACATTTGCTGTCAATTTACGATTACGGTCGGTCGCAGACAGACGTCTTCTGTGAATGTACTGGCGGGAGAAAGTCGTCTTGTGATACCCGTATTTCCATTCTTTTTCAATCAAGAATACATCTGGCTTTTGTTTTGCTCGGTGAATTTGTAGCTTGTTCAGTTGTAAACCCAGTCAAGTAGCTCAGTCAACAGTATCTGGTCGGGAAGGTTTGTCAAGCTAGTGGGCTAGCTTGTTAGCTTGCTTTGTGCACATTTTGCCTGACTCGCAGTCGCAGCTTTACTTTTACCAACACAGACCAGAGCCTTTGTGCATTTCTAGAACGAGACGCTTTGTACAGTTGAATTGACGTTTCACGAGGTTTGAAGATCTTCGGTAAAGTGCAAGGCAGAACAACGCCAGCGTGAACAACCTTCACCTCGTCACCTGGTGATCAGCGGGGTTTATAAAGAGAGGTGTCAAGCAACCCCGACTTTTACCTCGCTTTTGTCCAGAGAGAGGGTTGACTATTCAGGACGGACCGACGACATCCTCCGAACTCCAGTTTGCATCGTCTTTTCCAGCTGCAAGATCATGGCCAAAGTACAAGTGTTGAACGTCGCTGTTTTGGACAACCCGAGTCCGTTCGGCAACCCCTTCCAGTTTGAAATCACATTCGAGTGCATGGAAGATTTGCCCGAAGGTATGTAGAATACAGCACATAACTGCAATGAGTGGCTGCCTGCAGGTGCTTATTTCTGTGGAAAAAACTCATTTTGAAGAAGCATCGTGAAGCATGCTTTCTCACCACTGTACTGTATATGCTTGGGCATTGACAGTAATTGTGATATTTCGTGTCAACAGTCAGTTGCATGAAGATTGATGGCTATTGCCATTTTAATCTTTATGAACCATAGTTTGGCAAAGCTGGACAATGCTGCTCTGCACATACGCTTACTTGTGGTTTTAGATTGTGTACAGTGATTTGGAGGTGTCAAACCAAGGTATTGCACCGGCATTCCCTAAATATCAGCCATATACAAGAAATAACCTAATATTTGGATTATAATGGCGTGTAAAGAAAAAAAAATTGGCGCCGGCGCGGATTTGGATGGAGCGAAAATGATGTCACCCACCTTCCTGGTACTGCTATTGGATGGAAGGTGGCGTGTGGGCGGAATATCTCGCCTGTGTATGGGCACGCCGTGCGTCAATATTCCTCTTGAGCCCACCCACACAGTTTCCTAGAACTTTGTTTATAATAAATTAGCCATTGATTCACGTTGTGAGCTTCCAAGACTCCTCCTACTACTACTCTTGACAAGGATGACCTGACTGAATGAACATTTTCAGTCAGACATCGATTCTGTCTGCATTTGGGCAGTCCCTATTATATGTAATATGTTGTATTGGATAGACATGCATCTTCAGACATGCAGTGGTGTAGTCTACGTAGAACGCAGGTATACGGAGTATACCCACTTCTAAATTTCAGGGATTTCAGTATACCCACTTAAAATTGATTGATCCATTGTTTTGAATGGCACAAATATATACAGTATACCCACTTCAAAAAAATCTCAAATATACAGTATACCCACCATAAAAAAGTAGACTACACCACTGCAGACATGGTCTATCTGAAATGTTGTCTGTGTGGTGGGACAACAAATGCTGGTAATTTAGTGGGGTGCCAGTCATGGGGGTTAGAAATTTGGGAGAGTGGCAGCCGTAGATAACCAGGTAAATCCAGAAATCTTGGCAGCTGTTTTTGGAGGGGTGTGTGTGGTTTTGACAATCTACATGGACTCTGTTAGAAGATGGTTTTTTTTTCTGTGTGCTTGTCAGATTTATCAGATATATCTCTTGTCAGCTTGTCAGGTGACTCTCTCTTTCTTGTGTGTTATGTAATAAGACAAGTGTTTTAATTTCAGTGTGTGTGCGTGTGCGCGTGTGTGTGTGTGTGTGCGTGTGTGTGTGTGTGTGTGTGTGTGTGTGTCAGACAGACCTGGAGTGGAAGCTTGTACATGTGGGAATCTGTCATAAGAACGATGTGATATATCTCGCTCGCTCGCTGGTGTGGGTCAGATGTGGAAGATTGTACATTAAATCTATATCTCTCTCTCTCTTGTTTGTATGTGTGTGTCAGATCTGGAGTGGAAGATCATCTACGTGGGCTCTGCGGAGAGTGAGGAGTATGACCAGGTTCTGGACTCTGTGCTGGTCGGACCCGTACCTGCCGGACGACACATGTTTGTGTTCCAGGTGAGAGAGACACACACACACACACACACACACACACAGGGACCCGCACCTTTTGCGTCTTCTTGCATCCACAGTTAATCCTGTTGGGTGTGGTTCATCCTTCTTGGATGTATGCAGATATTACCTTGCATACAGTGGCTCTTGATAAATCACAAAGACTTGCTGTCTCGGTCAAAGATGCAACAGTGCAAAACTGTGCTCTTACCCTGTTAATTGAACCTTCACACTTCACTTTACTGGTGCAATGTGCATTTAATGAAGATTGACCAAAAGGCAGGTCCACTTGAGCCATGAAACTACCCACACTGAAATGTGGGCAACACTCGGCAACCACAGTATTTCAGGCATGACAGTGGAGGTGCGCGCCCCTTTAACACTGCAGCCAGAGATGCCGGGAGAAAGATAAACACTTTGAGATTCTACTTTGTTTTACTGATTGTCTTAACCTTACTTTTATCAATACACATTCAAAATAGTTTGTCTGCTCCTTGTTATTGAACCCTGTAGTGAAGGGGAGTAGAGTTGCCCAGCTGGGACTCGAACCCAGACCTTCTGGGGTAGTAAACCGGGGCTCTGACCGCTACACCAAAGAGCCAGGCTCGTTGGCAAGTTAGTCAGAACACACCCACAACCCTAGTGATGGTCACTCCATCACACTGCCTTCCCCTTCGGGAAGCGCACCCGTGCGCTTCACACACTCATGGTGTACCTCACGCAACTGCCATCATGCTTCTCCCATCCAGTGTGCCCCATCATCAATGCTTCACCCATCACTGAGGTCCCTCACACCAGGGTCACCAATCTTGGGGTTCCCTCACATGGAATTACGGCTCACACACCATGGATACGCTTCCGATGGCCTCACGGTACCGCCCCACTTCTGACACCATTTGTAACGAAGGGTAGTAGAGTTGCCCAGCTGGGACTCGAACCCAGACCTTCTGGGGTAGTAAACCGGGGCTCTGACCGCTACACCAAAGAGCCAGGCTCGTTGGCATGTTAGTCAGAACACACCCACAACCCTAGTGATGGTCACTCCATCACAAAGGCCAACTAGCAGAGTGTGGCCTGGAATGTTGGTAAACGTCCCTCCCGAAGCCTCATACAGTATCGGTAGCGCTGAACTATCGGACTGGTCCTTTAGCTCAGCGGTGTCGTGCTGTGCCTCCCATACCCGATCCGCATTTGAATTTTTAAGCAGTATGCATGTATGACTATATGTCAATTGACAATGTAATGTGAAACTATACCTCTTTTGACCATAGCCGTAGTTGCTTAATTATCAATAAGCTAGACAGACAAACTCTTTTGCTCCCTCCCCCTCTGACGTTCCCATTGGCTCTCTGGTTTGATTGACAGGCGGACGCTCCAAACACGGGCCTGATCCCAGAGAGTGATGCTGTGGGCGTGACGGTGGTCCTCATCACCTGCACCTATCGCGGCCAAGAGTTCATCCGCATCGGTTACTACGTCAACAACGAGTACACAGACCCGGAGCTGAGGGAAAACCCACCTGTCAAACCAAACTACACACAGGTGAGACGCGCACACACACACACACACACACACACACACACACAGGTCCCATGTTAACTGCAAGTACACACTGCTAAACAGTCCCTCCAGTTTTTCACGATTCAGCGATCGCGTGGATTCATGCAAATTCAATGATATTCCGCATAATTTCACGATGCCACATAATTCCTGTAAAGCCGCATTTTTCCCGCAAATTTTCCCCTTTGTCCCATTCAACATTCTGTGGAGTTTATAGGCAGCTGGCATCCAGCATGCATACCTGTCAACTTTGAGCTCCCAAAACCCGTAAAATTCCCATATTTTAAGCCAAAATCCGGGAAATTTTCTAAAGGCCAAATTTTGGCAGTCAACGGGATGACAGAGACAGATCGGACGGTGTGTTCCACTCTGCTTTTCACAACAGCGCGCGTGCAAAGACAGATCCTGTCTAAAATCCCTCAGCACACGTTTTACAGCGTGGAGAAACAATGCAATGAAAACAAAACTATGAAATGAGCACAATGCGTTTCTTCTTGTTGTTTTGTCGCACAAGTTGTCTGTTCGTGCAAAACTTCGTGCTGGTACAGGTTGTGATGGTTAATCGCATGATTCGCTGTTCCGAGGTTGTGTTAGCCTATGCGTTGCATGAACTGACAGTTTCTGAGGAAAAGAGTGGGCGCACAAGCGCTAGGGAGCTCGAGGTTGATAGCTCGTATTTTCAAGGAACTTCAATTCTTGGTGGTATCTGGCATAGGCTACCGTCTTCTGGCAGGTAGCTTGATAAGCAAGACCCTCGTCTCTCTTCAAGAGGGGGTGTGGCTCGTCGGACAGGGACGTGGGTAGCCTATAAATAGCTGGACCGACTGTGTTTTTTGATAATGTGAAAAATCCGGGATATTTCCACCTGAATTACCCCCATGGCCAAATGTAACTTTTGTAAATGTAATTTGTGTTGGGATTTCTACAGAAAATTAAAAGGAAGTGTGTTTCTGAATCTCAATCTCTTTTGTCTTAAGCCTGCTTAGACTGATTGTGGTTTTCAGTTACCAAAAAAAACCAGAAAGGGGCGCAAAATCTTTGCAAAAAATGAGAAAATGCTGCCACAAAATCAGACATTTTGACCGCAAAAATCACAAAATCCCAGTGCAAAATCCTGGAGGGCTAAACACGAAAATCCTCTGCTGTGCCCTGACCAAAATCATCCCTAACTTGTCAGTAAAGCAATGTTTCTACTACTATGGTTTTGCCACGAGCAGTGAAACAAGCAAGGACAATGGCGAAATTGTGCCCAGACAAAACAAAGCAACCCTAACCTATCAAAGGGTGTTGTGGAGCACGTGTTGAAGGGGCTCCAGGTAGGATTAAAAGTGAAATTAATCACTGTCCCGAGTCAGCCGATTGTTATGTGCAGGGCTCTGAATTAACCTTTTTCATCACCAGCCAAAATGGCTAAAAGATGTTAATCCTACAAGCTAAACACACACTCACTAATGGACTAATGGGTCAAATTGGCTGCTAAGTTGGTCTTTTCTACCAGCCAAACTGAAAACCCTAAATGCAACTTTTTGACAGAGAGGTCCGAACGAGTGTCGTGGGAAACACTTTTCATACGAAAAATGGCTTTGTATCAAATCAGATTTGTATCAACTGCTGGCATTCGGTGATGAAAAACATTCTCACAGCGACTTTATTTGAACAGCATTTTTTCATCACGGTGTAGATTCTGAGACAGGCATGCCACGGGCACCGCTCAAACGAAGTCATCCTACCTTGTACCCCTTTAACATGCAAAGTCGTGATCATCTATTATACTAGATCAGGGATGTCAAACTCAGGCCCGGGGGCCAAATTTGGCCCGCAGAGCCATTTTATTTGGCCCGCCAGATCATTTCAAATGTGTATTACAGTTGGCCCACATACACCATAACTGTATAGAGTATTAAGATTTGAACATGAAAATTTGTATATCACAGGAGTATGAGTGGGCCCAGGCCATTGAAACATCTCACACTCAAATGCAACAGAATGTGCAGGCACATTTGAACTATGATGGGAATCTGTTTAGACATTCATTTAAACATAAGCAATTTTAGTCCATTTTTGTAAAAAAAAAAATATATATTGAGTTTGGCCCGCGAATTCGCTCCAGATTTTGATTTTGGCCCTTGGTCCATTTGAGTTTGACACCCCTGTACTAGATGATCACTGTATGTCAATAGATAAGCGATAGTGTGAGTAAACACACTGATGTTTCTCCTCTCCTCTTCCGTCTCCCCATCCAGCTCCAGAGGAACATCCTGGCGTCTAACCCGCGCGTGACCCGCTTCCACATCAACTGGGAGGGCAGCTCGGAGAAGATGGAGGACAGCGAGAACGTGGACCCGGCGCCCAACACCAGCTGCAGCTCCAGCTCCGCCATGCTGCCCCCCTCATGCCTGCCGGGCAGCGCCAAGGGGCCCCCGCCGCTTGGACTCATGCCAGACAACTCCATGGACTGCCTCTGAACGAACACACACACACACACACACACATGGACACACACACACACATGGACACACACACACGGACACACACACATAGACACACAGCCTCTGAGAACACAAGCATACATGCGCGCACTCAGACCATGCTCCCTCCCTTCCATGGACTGCCTCTGAACACGCACCAAGGACACGCACACACGCACGCACGAATATAGCCCACTCTCCCTCCCCTCTACCTGGCCGCCCTGCTTGGACACATGCCAGACAACTCCATGGACTGCCTCTGAATGCACGCACGTACGTGCACATGCACCATGGACACGCAGCCTCTGAAGGAACACACATACAGACCGTGCTCCCTCCCTCCCTCCCTCCTAGCTAGCAGCCCTGCTTGGACTCATGCCACCTAAGTCCATGCCTTTGAACACGGACACACACACGGACACACACCATGGACACAGAGCCTCTGAGAACACACACGGACATGGTTGGAGGGACGGACGGACACACGGACAGCCTCTGAGAACAAATACACCCACACCCCATTTTTCAGACCTCCTGCCTCCCATATGCCACTCCGGTTCATGCCCAATAACTCCATGGACTGCCTCTAAAGGATCTCTCTCTCACACACACACACACACACACACACACACACACACACACACACTTTCTCAGTGATGAAAAAGCACTAATGCGGAGGGGGTGTTCTGTGGTGCTGCCTCCCCACCCGCCCAACACATTGGGCTGTAGAGAAGATTTCTACAATGTCAACCAGCAGGTCTTTTTTTACACACACACAGACACACACACACAGACAGACAGACAGACATCCCAGCACTTGCAAACACTTGCCACACAATTGCTGATGTTTTCATGCACACCTAAACAATCCGCACTTAGACATGCACACGTGAGAAGCATTACAGGATCACACAGCTTGATGGCATGGCCAATAACAACAACAACAACAACACACACACACACACACACACACACACCAGCATTGCCTCCCATCATTGGAGGGCCTATATATCATATTTGTACTGTGTGTCGGCGTGTGCACACACATTTTATAGGGAATGAAGCAGCTAACCATCCTTAATTTTTGAAAAATGAGTGTCCTTTTTGGTTCTTGTATTTGTTTTTTATGTGTGTGTAAATAGTATATATATTGACACAATCAGAGGCAGCCAAAAAAGTGTTCTGTTACCATGCTCATCGGGACCTCCTGCCATTTGTGCTTTCCCAGGCTTTTGATTGGCTGAGGTTCATGATGTGGCAGTGTTCCTTTTTCCTCATTGGCTCTTTGTTTTTGTTTGTTTTTTTTCTTCCTGATTCTTTTGTAAATATCCCCCCTTTTCTCCCCCTGTTTTCTCTTTTTCAGGTAAGATGGTATTTGGATTTTGTCGTTTCTTAAATGATTGTTGGTCAAAAAAAGTAACGAAAAATAAACTGAAGTACTTGTTAAATACTTCTTGCTGTACTTTCTTGTGCTATCTGAAAAAATTCACTTACTACATTACATTTCGCCAACGCTTTTATCCAAACTTGCTTGGTTATTTTAAGTACAGGGTGCTGGTTACAGTCCCTCAAGCGGACTGTAGGAGTTATGTAACCAGACCGTGCCCTCCTGGTGACGCAACAGCTTCAGCGTTGCTACCAGTCAGGTCAAGAGCAATGGAAGTACTTTCTGAGCTCCCGCAAAATCGGGAACTCCTCCCACTTTGTTGGGAAGCAAACAAACTAAGGGAGGCCGTTTGGGAAATATTCATTGTTATGCTCTTGGTCAGAACAAGTCTCGGAAGAGATTTTGTAAGTCGATTATAATCAGACTATGTTATGTGCCTTGCTGAAGGGCACCTCAGCCATCGAGTGTGTACCTGCATGGTACAATGCTACACGGATCCATTGACTTTCACTAGCTTAGCGACATATCCCCTCTTTTAACTTATCTAAAACCAAGACAAATAAGACACTTTACCACCTTTATTAACCCCAGCCAACGATTTTAACTGTATTAAGCCCCAAAATAGCATATCCCTTTAACCACGGCTGCCCATACCCCCCATTCACCTTTTGCGTGTTCCAGAGACTGACTGGTGTAGGAGGATATTGCTCAGTAGAGTTTCTATTACTATTTCTTAAAACACATCCCTTTGAAAAAAACAATGCATTACACACACGGACAACACACTTATTAAAAATAAAAGACCCTCTTATCAGTGTTTTCACATTTTACATGACATTACATTACATTACATTGCATTTGGCAGACGCTTTATAACCAAAGCGACTTTCAAAAGTGGACATAATCAAGCCAACATCACAAGCAAATACAAAGTGCACAGGAGATATACAGAACAACAAATGCAGTTGCAAAGAGGGGTTAGTTTGGATGACTGGTATCTCCGCATTGAGAGCAGGGTTTGACTGCAGCGTCATAATGTGATATAAGACTGCTGTGAGGTGCAGCAAGACAATTGATAAGGTAGAGACGATTCATATGGGTACACGTACCTTTCTGGGATCCATGCAACGTAAACTGAACACCCCTTTAGGAGATCAGCTGAAGTTAAGAATGAATGACTATCGTACTTCTTTTGCAAGCAGTCACCAAATGCCACAGAAAAAGAAAAGGAGGAGAGGGTAACCGCCCTTATTAGACCGCACTTGAGCACACTCCTTTGCATTGGTGACGCATGTTATGATTTATCTTTGTCTACCATATTGACTGTCTTGGGTGCAGCGGCATCCTAGTGCACCTGACCCCCAGGGCAAGACATTGGCACCTGCCAACCGGCCAAAAGTGGGTCAAATTTTGTCGTGGCTAGCAATAGACACTAGACTAGACTAGCCTGGACTCACTAGCCAGGGGTGTCAAACTCAAATTGACTGAGGGCCAAAATCAAAATCTGGAACGAAGTCGCGGGCCGAACTCAACATTTATTTTTAAAAATGGACTAAACACACACTCTTTCCCATCATATTTGTTAGTTCAAATGTGTCTGCACATCCCGTGACACAGCAAATTTCATGTTCAAGTCATGTTACGCTATACATTAATGGTGTATGTTGGCCAAATGTCATACACATTTGAAATGATCTCGCGGGCCGAATAAAATGGCTCCGCGGGGGCCTGAGTTTGACACCCCTGCTCTAGACACTTTGGCAAGTAACTTATTCTTGGGTATGACATATCTCAGTAGAGTATATCTTTCCACTTCTGTTGTATTTAGGTTCCAGAAAGACCTTTCAGATTATATTTGTCTGATATACGTCGTTCATAGCACTAAATGTCTTGTTTTATTACTTCATTTTCTGAGCTTGGATGTATCATGGTAAAGAAAATATTTCTAAGGAAATACTGACAACAAAACAGTGGCTAATAGAGAGGCTGAATGGCTAGTGACTCTGGAAAACCACTAGCCACTGTGGACGGCGAGCAAAAAGTTATTGTGAAGCCCTGCTGTGCTGACCCCATATGGTGTTGATTTATCTGTGTCTATATTGACAATCTTGGGTGCAGCGACCTAATGCACCTGACCCCACATGGGCTACTCTACAGGGCACAGACTAGATATGGCTGCAGCTCAGGGGCCCCTGTCTGCCACGGGGCTCCTGATTGGTCAGACATGAAAAAATTGCAGAATTGTGACAATATACACTATTGAAAAATTAATCTGTTGTGTTGAGCACAGTTACATTTTATCTTTGATTCCTAGCTCGTAATTATAACACTGTATTTGTTTGCCTTACAGAAACCTGTAGCATAGGGGCCCTAGGCCATCTTAATCCTGCCCTGCTACTCTACACTAGGGCTTGACGTTAAAGGATAACTCCAGCCAATTTCAACATGCAGTTGTAATGCTCACACTACCCTTGACTTGGCAGTACCCGGTGAAGGCTGCATGTTTCGGCTCAGTCCTTTCCGAGATCTGAGCTATTCTAATGGGGGTAGATTTTGTTTACATCAGTGGTTCTCAACCTTTTTTGAACAAACGCACCCTTGACCTCATCACAAGCCTCCCAACGCCCCCCCCTGATCTCATCATAAGCCCGACAACGCCCCCTTAGTTTTGAAAAATGAAATGGATCAATGCCCCCCTATTGCAACTAAGCACTGCCCGCTCTCAGCTGTATCCTCCTCAATGACCCCTTTGATCTCCGGAATGCACCCTGGGGGGCTGTACCGCCCCCGTTGAGAAACATTTTACAGTTTACATTAAACAGTTTACATTAAAAACTTTCTTAACATAGGCCTACTCCAAACATTTTCCCAAAAGGTATCGCTGTTTGCTAGTTGTCTGCTGATGTTGCATAAGCTTTTGGGTGTTTTTGGGAAAAAATAAAAATATTTTTTGAAATGTCCTGCCCCCATTACAATGGCAAGGATCTCAGAAAAGGCTGAGGAAAAAAAAATCTCAGGTACTGACACATCCAGGGTAGCGTGGGCATTACAACTGCATGTTGAAATTGGATAGATCATCCTTTAACTTTTTTTGCTCACCAGCCACTGTGGCAGGAGGTGGCTTTCCCCAGTCAAGTAGCCATTTAGCCTTTCTGCCAGCCAGAGTTTTGCTGTCAGTTTTTTTTTTCTTTCTTTAGAATATTTTTGCCATTTAGCATTCTTACCATTCACCATTCTTACATTCATACAAACAATTGATGCAACTACTGTGATTTGTCACACCAAAGAATAAGTCATTGTCAAGTTTTAACAGCATTTGGCCGGTTGGCAGGTGCCAATGCCGAAACCCTGGGGCCTTATGTACAAAGACATCTGTATAATTCCTACTGAATCTTTGCGTAAGTAAAAGTCTAAAAAGATTCATTTTGCACCTAAAATTCAGTCCATGTATAAACAGGTTTTTATGCTGATCCAATGTGGTATGTCCAATTTCACATGGAGTTTTGTACACCTGCACTTTTTCATGTGAAGTCAGTATTAGAACATCTGATAATTTGTGTGAAAAGTTATTTACAAAGCTTTTTTGGTAGGTAAGCAAGTTTTGTACATGATGCACCTGCTCTACAAGCCCATAAGACCCCAGATTTTAAGTCAAGATCAACAACCCAGAGGGAAATTTGTCTTGGCCACAGAGGTGTCAAACGTAAAAGTAAATTCATGATGTAACTACAAAACTAGCACATGATATTACATAGCTGTTATACCACTCCATTGTACCTAGTGAGATTAGACTGTGTTGGTACCAAAAAACACTAAAAACCTAACAAGGACCCGCCACAAACTTGATCCAACCAGTGGAGAGTCAGCTGATCGTAAGTCAAGTACACAGGTTTACTTGTCTTACTCAGATACGTTACCTGTGTTTATCTTTTTTTTTCTCTACATCTGCTTGTCCATTGCCAGAGTTGCCACATAACAGGGGGAATCCATGGCCTAATGGTCAGAGAGGTGGTCTGAAGATCAGACGGTTGCAGGTTCAAATGCCACCCTTGCCTCTCCCTACACCTCCATCCATGGCTGCTGATGTAGCCTACCCTTGAGGAAGACACAAACCTATACTGCCCCAAGGACTGTAACCAATACCCTGAACAATAATACCGGAAACTAAGTTGCTTTGGATACAAGGGTCAGTGAAGTGTGATGCAATGTAATAACACCTAGAATACTTTCACTTACAGTAATAAACCTTGGTGTGATGATGATGATGAATGGACAGCCAAGGCCTGTTATTATTTGCTGGACAGCAGGGTGATCTTTTCCATGTTAGGAAAGCCTCCTCTAGGCAAGAATCAAAACAGCATCTTACTTTGCGGCATGAATACATGTCTATTGTTCTCATCAATGATGATAGTGTCAGTCATACACACAAACAGTTTTAGCCAGTCGGCCAGTGACAGGCCGCGCGCACACACCCCTGACCCTCTGATGTGGTCGACCAATCAGCTGGCAATTGCGCTTGTCTGTCATCCAGTATCCCAGCCTATCAGATGGATCGGGAGGCGGGCACACCTCCGTCACTCACTTCTCAGAAGTTCCCGTCTGTTTTGCTTGCCTGCCTGGATGCTGACATTTACACAGAAGGGGAGTATACATACATGCACAAAGACAGAAAGCACAAATCATACGTGGTTTTCGTGGTTCGGAAATATTTGGCGTTGTATGCATTGTGCTTGTTCAGTGAAAATGCTGATGGACCCGGTCTTGGACTTGGAGCGCTGAGCTGAGCTGAGCTGTGCGCATCTGTACACGGTGCTGGGGGACAGCTGAAGGCGGATTCGACTGGACTGGTGGAGGCAGAGGGAGAAGAGACCACCACACACACACACCACCGCACTGGCTGCCTTGGCTAGCCCGAGGCGTGGAGAACGCAAGCGATCCCCGGGGCAGGATTTGTATTGTGGAAGCAGCTTTCCCCTGCGGGCAAGTCGGCGGGCAGCATAGGAGAGAAACGGACCTTCTGATTTCGATGCCCCACGCGATCGCAACTCTATTTCCCGTCATTACACAGCGGCGCACAACTGCACACACGCGCGTCTGCTCTACCAGGCAACCAGAGCCACGCCGGTGTTTTCATATCGGCACCAGCCAGCAGCACCATCCGACGCGGAAAGGGGGGTTCGTTGAAGCCGCATTGGACACCTTTTACAGGAAATATCTGACCCACTACTATCCCCTGTCCAATGACGGAATAGGCCAGTTGTATTTCGCTCCACTCGTTTGGGTATTGTAAGCTAAACGCGCAACGCAGACGGAGAATATCAGCGGGCAACAGCAGAGAGAAAAAACATACTTCTTGCAGAAACGGCGTGTGGCGTGATACCAGAAATAACCAGAGAAGTCGGCCATTGGTTATTTCTGTCTCCTTTTGTCTGCCTATTAGAGACGGGCGTTTTTTCTCAAACGGCTCCGAGCTCACAACCACCATCAACACGGCTGAGTCGTCGGGCAGCGGGGACTGGCTGAATCACCAGCCGGGGAGTAGGCCGCAGGATATGGGCAACAATCCCGCCTCCAGGCGCGGTAGCGACATGGAGAGTGGTGGGTGTACGAGTATACAGTGTTTTGTGCGTTGGCGTATGCATGTAATGGTTGTGTAAGCTACATCACGGCCACGTTATTGCTGTCGAAGAAAAGCTATTGTGGGTAGATAACTGTATGGGCTACCTGCAGTTATACGATGCGTAAAACAAGGCTATGTTGACAGGTAGCTTAAGCGTTGTATGCATTTGGGGCGCATCTCCACTTCAAATCAGATCTACCCAAGAGGCACATGGTTGTGTCTCCCAAATAGGTTATCTTCACACAAAAAAGCACACAAACATAAGCTTATTATTTATTTCGAATATTAATGTCAGGTTCTTGTGGGTGGAAAACCCATTACGCTCGGCTATACCTGAAATCTGTGTGGCGGTCTCTCTCTCTCTCTCTCTCTCTCTCTCTCTCTCTCTCTCTCTCTCTCTCTCTCTCTCTCTCTCTCTCTCTCTCTCTCTCTCTCAGTTGCATAGAGAGAAGACAGAGGATGAATCACTGGTTGTGGAAGCGTAGGCTATTGCAGCCATACTCGGCGCCATTCACAGAAACTCCACGTTCACCAGGAGACCTGCTGCTTTGCTTTTTTAAATGCACGCTTGGCATAGGCAGGAAACCAGTGATTCTGTCAACCCGATGTGATTTGGCATCTCTGAAGCATACGTGAAAGTGTGTGTGTGTGTGTGTGTGTGTGTGTGTGTGTGTGTGTGTGTGTGTGTGTGTGTGTGTGTGTGTGTGTGTGTGTGCGTGTGTTCATCACTAACTCTGTGTGTGTGTGTGTGTGTGTGTGTGTGTGTGTGTGTGTGTGTGTGTGTGTGTGTGTGTGTGTGTGTGTGTTTATGTGTGTGTGTGTTTATCCTCACAGTGAAGGAGTTCCTCGTCAGAGCCAAAGAAGACTTCTTGAGGAAATGGGAGAACCCTGCACAGGTGTGTGTGTGTGCCCGTGCGTGTGTGTGTGCGTGCGTGTGTGTGTTGCATCACACTGACTGTCAAAAGACACAAACAGGCCGTGCTCAATATGAGTGGAGGAGGAATGTGTGTGCAATGCATGCACAAGTGCTACACTGTTATTATTACCATGTCAAAACAGTTTGACCTGTTATACCAGTGTGTGTTTGTGTGTGTGTGTGTGTGTGTGTGTGTGTGTGTGTGTGTGTGTGTGTGTGTGTGTGTGTGTGTGTGTGTGTGTGTGTGTGTGTGTCATTGTGAGTCATTGTGCTTATGTCTTGAAAATATTAATAGCTGGATGCAGCAGAACGTCTTGCAACTTAATAAAGACGAGACTGAAATAATTACTTTTGGTTTTGAAAATGGAAGACAGAATGTCTGTGCTTACTTAGAATCCAAATCACTTAAGGTGTCAAAAACCTTGGTGTGATGTTGGACAGTAATCTCGGTTTCAATGCTTTCATCAAAAACATCTAACTAAATCTGCTTTTTGGCACCTTAGGGGCATTGCTAAAATTAGGATTTTGTATGTAAACAGGATTTGGAAAAGTGAATCCATGCTTTTGTTACCTGTAGAATTGACTATTCCAATACCCTAGGCCAGTGTTTCTCAACCTTTTTTTAAGCGAGGCACCCTTTCAATTCATGAAAAATTTCAACGCACCCCAAACCAACATCGGCATCGCATCTGATACCACAAAAGCTTAGAAAAGTAACACATTTGGAGACGTCACACGACCTACGTTCGAAGTTGCAGCTGACTGGGGCGACCTATATTTACTTTATTGTGCGTAAATGGCAGATGAAAGATTCCACTGACTAGCATTAACTTATCAATTTAGACGAATATGTATTATATTACAAAATTATATTATTATAATTGTATTATATTACAAATTGTTTCCGTGGCACCCCTGAGGGGGGCCCACTGCACCCCAGGGTGCCCCGGCACCCCTGTTGAGAAACACTGCCCTAGGCTACTTGCAGGTCTCCCCCAAAGGTCACTCAGGCAGGTGCATCTGATCCACAATGCTGCAGCAAGAAGTCTGACTAAAACAGAGAAAGACACATCATTCCAGTACTTAGGTCATTGCACTGGCTTCCAGTGAGATTTAGAAATGTGTTTAAAACGCTTCTGATAGTTTATAAGTTACTGAATGTCTTAGGCCCTACATATATTGTATTGCTTGAGCAATATTATCTTAATAGATAAGATGTCTTAGGTTAGTGTTTCTCACCGGGGGCGGTACAGCCCCCCAGGGCGAATTGGGGAGCTCTAGGGGGGTGTTGAGAAGGATACAGCAGAGAGGGGGCGGTGCTTAGCTGCCATTGGGGAGCATTAGTCCATTTAACTTTTTAATACTAAGGGCGATGTTGTCCATCATATGATGATGTCAAGGGAGCGCTGAGAGGCTTGGGTCAATGAGGTCAAGGGGGCGTTTGTTCAAAAAAGGTTGAGAACCACTGTCTTAGGTCTTCATAATCCCAAAGTTTGTGCCGATCAGGTCTTAACAGGGTGACATGGCATTTAGTCAAAATGCTGGAACCAACTTCCTGTCCAAATTAGAACTGCCCCAACAGTATCTTGTTTTAAAAGGAAGTTAAAAACAGATTTATTCTCATCTGCCTTTGGTGATAGTTTGTTAATTACACACTATCTATAACACAATATGTTTTTTTCTTCTCTTTTCTCTATTCCTTAGCACATTGAATGGCATTTGTGTATGATAATGTGCTATATAAATACTTTTGATTGTTTTTTATATATTGATTGTGTGTGTGTGTGTGTGTGTGTGTGTGTGTGTGTGTGTGTGTGTGTGTGTGTGTGTGTGTGTGTGTGTGTGTGTGTGTGTGTGTGCGCGTGCGCTTGCGCGCATGTGTTTTTTACTCTGTTTTACTCTTATTTGTACATTGTTACATTAGGCTATTACCTGTTGCACTAGTGTGTGTGTGTGTGTGTGTGTGTGTGTGTGTGTGTGTGTGTGTGTGTGTGTGTGTGTGTGTGTGTGTGTGTGTGTGTGTGTGTGTGCGTTTGAATCTTTTCCATTAGTGGTGTGTGCATGTAACCTGTCGTACTGGTGGTGTGTGTGTGTGTGTGTGTGTGTGTGTGTATGTGTGTGTGTTTGTGTGTGTGTGTGTGTGTGTGTGTGTGTGTGTGTGTGTGTGTGTGTGTGTATGTGTGTGTGTTTGTGTGTGTGTGTGATTCGAAAATGCTGTTAAAACCACAGTATGAATGTCGATCAATATCAATGTGAGCACTCATTGTTCTTGAAACAACTGTCTTTCTAAAACTGGTGTTTCCCTTCCTTTCCAATATGGTTCAAATGTACAGTGTATGTCTGAGAGTCTGTGATCCTGATTGTTAACTGCATTTTGGTTTCGGAGCATGGCAAATCCGAAGGTCCCTCATCACAGTAAATTCTGCAGTGCTCATTTAACACTTAGAGAGTACATTTGAGTCCAAATGATGTCAAATCAACTATCCAAGTGTTGAATTAACAACACAACATTTACTGTGTAGGGTTGCCAACTCCCAGGGGGAAAAGTAAGGGGCACCTCATTTACGTGGGGAGTCTGGGGGCCCCTCCCCAGAAATGTTTGTATTTCTTAGACACAATTTCCTGCATTTTAACCAAGTTGCGTCCCGTTTCAGCTCAATATGGAACTGTACTTTTGTTTCTAAATACGGGACAACTCCGTATTTCAAGGGACGGTTGGCAACCCTACAGTACTTCAGACCCTGGTGTGAGCTCACAAAGCTGAGTAGAAATACTCAGGGGTCTGCCAAGAGTCGGGGTAGGTCAGGTGTGAAAAAAGGAGCAAAGAAGTGTGAATGAAACCCTTGTCCCTCTAGTGGCCATGAAGGGTAACGACACCCTATTTTCATCCCCCTTCCTGAATGAACTTGGGACTGAATGAACCTGGATGGAATGTAACTATAGAGGGACTGTGTACACATCATTCTGTGTGTGTGTGTGTGTGTGTGTGTGTGTGTGTGTGTGTGTGTGTGTGTGTGTGTGTGTGTGTGTGTGTGTGTGTGTGTGTGTGTGTGTGTGAGAGAGAGAGAGAGAGTGTGTTTGTGCACATGTGCGTGTGCGTGCGTGCGCGCGCGGGTGTGTGTGTGTGTGTGTGTGTGCATACGCGTGCACAGGCCCTTGTTTCTCCTTCATCACTGAGCTGTGAAATTCTTAATGGATTGTTGAAGAGCCTAACAGTCACCTACTGCAGTTGTATGCTGCTTTTAGGTCATTACACAACAGCATTGTTTCAGTATGGTAACACTTGAGAATATGATTCGCATGTTAGCCACTAAGGTGCTGTTTCCACGTAGCAGGGGATTTTTGAAAACACATTGGTTTTGACCCTCCGTCTCCATGTAGAAAGAGTTTTAAAATTTACATATCAAATATCCGGCTTTAAAATATAATATGGAGTTTTTATTTTTATCCACATGCTGCCTTTACACCTAAACAGGAGAAAAAATATCCACATTTAAAAATATCCGGCTGCATGGAAACAGCACCTAATACATGCCAAATTGCTGTGGGTCAACGATGTTTTGTTTTTGACTCAGAAGTCAGATGCCCACCGTTAAGTATGGTGGCGGGGCCACCATTACATGAGCTACCTTGCTGCCTCAGGCCCTTGTCAGTTTGCTATTATCAGTGGAACAATGAACTCAGAG
>NC_085857.1:48505599-48510599 GCF_034702125.1 Engraulis encrasicolus | reverse complement strand
AACCAAATTGTGGGCTCAGTTTCAGCTCTACGGAACAGTACTTTTGTTTCTAAATATGGGACAATCCCATTATTTCAAAGGATCACTGTTCACTTATTATTTCACATTTAGGTCTACTGACAATGTTTAAATAGTGTAACCTATTTATTTATTTGTTTATTAGGGCTACGATGGTTAAGCAAAGTTGGAATTATATCTTATACTTTATATTTACTGTATTCAGAAAAAATACTCATTTGTTGCATATTAATGACTATATCAGCATGTTTAGGTGAATAAGCCCTGGGGGGGCACAGCAGCTTGGCTGGGGGGGCAATGCCCTCCAATGCCTCCCGTGGCGCCGGCCCTGACCCCCACCCACCCTAATTTCTCTCTCTCTCTCTCATTTTAAATCCTTTTTTACTTCCTTCCTTCCATCCATCCATGCACCAGGACTCTGTCACTCTCTCCCATCAGAATCCCATTAGTCTCATTGCTAGACAAACCTGTAGTAATTTCAGCCAATCCCATTCTGCTCCATTGACCTCCCCTGTGGTGTTTGGTTGATCTTGTGTATTCCACTTCCTCATTCGCTTCCCTTGTGCACACTTATGCACTTACTTGCTCGGTCACTCAATTACTTATTGACACATATTGATCGTCTAGTGTACTTACATAGGCCTACTTAAGTGCTTACTCACTCACTCGGTCACCGAGAATTGACACATATTGATCATTTATTGGTAAAACACTGTGAGAAACAATTGGCAAAAGAATGGAAGAAAAGAGGAATGCAAGAAAAAGGATTGGTGTAGAATAGACGAGGTTAAATAGATAATAGCCACACACCCCAGGCTTAATTCTACATTGGTTGCAGTGGGGTTCTCTGATTCTGGTTTGTGTGCAGGGCCAGATTAGCGCACAGGCTAGATATGGCTGCAGCCTAGGAGTCTCTGTGTGATCAGGGCATTACATTGGATGATTTTATCCATCATCTATCTATCTATCTATCTATCTATCTATCTATCTATCTATCTATCTATCTATCTATCTATCTATCTATCTATCTATCTATCTATCTATCTATCTATCTATCTATCTATCTATCTATCTATCCAGCCTTTCCCCCAGATTTTTTGTTAGTCAAGGTGGTTGGGTGTTAAAAGTATATCTTTTTTGGCAAAGCAACTTATGAAATTACATTCACAACATGAGATATGTTACATAATATATCTTTTCAGGGGACCTAGTCAAGGTGGTCAGTGCTTCATTTCAAGGTGGCCGCCTCAGCAATTACAGTATTTCTCAATTGGTTTTGTACATTTCTCAAATCTCTCTCGCAATTTGCAAAACATAATATTCATTCTCAAAACAGCTTTAACAAATGGCAAAACACCGTGGATGACCTGCAAAACCGAGTCTCTTGCTCAAAACCCAAGTTTTTGTGTCAATGAATGTATCAGTGCCAGCAGAATGGTTAGTCATTGTGTCATAGTGTGGTCCGTGTATGGAAAAGCTAGTCAAATCGCTTTGTCATGTTGTCAATTGAATAGTACACTCGAGGATCTTTTCTGAAGCAAAATGTTGTTTAGATTGGATGGGAAATGTTGTAAATTCAACTTTATATTACATTGATCAGATACGATTGTCCTTGATATACATTTAGACTATGACTATTTACAGTTTTTCTCGATTGGTTTGGCTAATTTCTTGAAACCCAGATGACATTTCTATAAATTTTGGGTCATTTGGCTAAACATTCTTACACTTCTGCACAACAGTTCAGATAACTAGCAAAATGTCATATACCTCCCAAAACAGCTCATTCTTGCATCAGCACTAAACCTTCTCCCACATAAATAGTCAGTACCGTAAAAATGGCATATATTCTTCTCAATTGGTTTGGCTCATTTGCATTCATTTAGTCATTCTGTCAAAATAAACTGGATGGTTCAGCATAACACCATGGATCCTCATCACTTGCTCATATCACTCCAAAAACAGTTTACCCGTGTGTCGAAACTAAATTCCTTCCACAGAATGCCGTTTAAAAAAATGGCAAGAAATTAGCCAAATAACAGAGGAAACTGTAGTATACACGGTTGTAAAATTATTTTCTACAAACTAGTGAAGTTACAATACCATCTGGCCTGTTGAACACTGTCATGAATTTACTGTTTACAGTAAAGACATTCTTAAAATATTATGTCCTTGACTGTTTTGACAATTGTGTAGACTACTTTGCATATGATGACTCACACAATGAAATCATGCTGACATGTTTTGGAGAGGGCAACCATTAGACTGAGAATTGTCTAATTCGTTTAGATAAGACAGGTCAATTTATTTGGAAAATAAATAAAATAAATGTATGCTCAATGTGTAAACTGTAGGGTACTTGTATATAGCCATCTGCCGAGATGTACTAAACATTTAAGACATGAAATTGAAATGAAATGAAATGAAATTTGATGAAAGCAATGAAAAATGCCATTCTGCTGTGGGAAATTGTAAGTTGGTTTGGAGATTTGTCCGTGTTGTTTTGAGAATGTCATCTCAGTTTTGAGAAATTAGCCAAACCAATCGAGAAAAACTGTATTGACAGGTTTTCTCGCTGCAAAATAGGAAAAATAGCAAACTCTGGTTGAGGTGTCAAAATGCGCCCTCTACCATCCCTTTTTACTTGTGAAGAAAAAATCTAGAACTGTAAAGCAAAATAAATTTGAAACAATACACTGATACTGTATGAAGTGCATTTACTGTCTTGTGAAATTCTAGGGAAATATTGTAATTTTGCGTGGAGCGTAATTATAAAGGGCACATGAGGCATAGAGTAATATAATGCAGTACAGTGCCTATTGTTGAATTGCATGTCTGTTTTCTCTTTCCCCTCTACTGCCTTTGATTAGAGAGAGTCAATATTTACCTGCGAGGAATTTACCAATTCAGATCACATTTATAGACAAAAATCCAATGGAAATTATACAGTGCTTATCACATTATGACAGCTTGGTAAGTCATTTTGCATGTCAAGACTTATACTCTGACATATTGCCTAAATGTTTTGTGTATTCAGTGACAATGCTTTTTGAGTGATATGACAAAAGCAATTGATAATGTACAAAAAAGCTGAGAATTGATCACAACCATCTGCATGGTGATGAAAGCATTTGCTAAATGCTGAAAACTATGAGAAACGTATTTTACCATGTGCACAGATAACAGCAGGAAGTCACAATTGAACAAGAAGTTCTGAGAATGATTATTCTGTTGTGAGAAATGTACAAAACCAATTGAGAAATACTGTACGTGCTGGGGGAAACCCTGCTATCTATCTATCTATCTATCTATCTATCTATCTATCTATCTATCTATCTATCTATCTATCTATCTATCTATCTATCTATCTATCTATCTATCTATCTATCTATCTATCTATCTATCCAGGGCTTAATTTGAGGGGGAGCAAGGCGGAGCTAGCTCTGGAAGCTCCGACGTGCGCTCTGGAAGCTCCGGAATCTCTATCCTTCTATCTATCTATCTTCTGCTCTCTTCATGTGCTTTTATGTATATCGTACCTAATATCTCTCAAATTTTGTTGTTATTATTATTCTCCGTTACTGAGCCCCTTGCCAATTTCTATGGGGCCCAGAGACCATACTGAAGTCAGTCTTCCCCCCACCCCCCACCACAGTGAGCCATGTCCGTTTCTATGGTGCTCAGATTGTGTTGACATCCACGTGTTGATACTCTGTCTGTTTGTGTGTTTGTCTGTCTGTCTGTCTCTCTGTCTGTGGGTGGTTGACATGACGCCCTGTTTTTACGTAACATTAGTAAAAACCTACAAAATTGATATTTTTCATTTTGAAAACAAATGTAAATGAAAGAAGATGTGGTATATCATGTTTAATATTAGTCTTAGATGAGAAGAAACATTTGTGTTCAGATTTATGGAAAGGTTTATATGTCAAATGTCCTGTGGTGTGACTGTAACAATAATACAACCTGGGATATATACAGCTATAAAATAAACCAACAACATTTTGAATCATTAATAAAGCATTTGGCATGATAAATATTAACCTTATATTAAAAAATATGAAAGTGAAAAAAAACTCAATACAGCAATATTAACTACAAGTTCGATTTCGTAACACAAATTGCGTCCTGCGGGTTGACATGTAAGTCAGGTTTGTGGACGGGCAGCTGCAAGGCCAACTACAAGGGTCTTAAAGACAGGCTCCTAACCAGTTATACCTCAGTTATTGGAGAGTGGTGTGGAAGTTTAAGGTGACTATTAACCTCTTAATATGTCTACATATTGCAATGTTTCTGTCACACAATGCTTAGGTTTATTCATGGTGTCCCGTGGTGTGACTGCTCTTATGGAAGGAAAAAAAGTTTTTTATGAATGAAAACACATATTAAGGTTAAACACAATATCATTATCTAGTTAGCTTGAGCTCAGAGGTCAGTCACGAATACAAAAGATGAAAATGGCCACAATGCAGTGAATTTCCTGTGGTGTGACTTCATGTCCTGTGGTGTGACATGCTTAGGCATTGTGTTACTCAATCCTCACTTTTTTTGTCACATTCACACAATTATTACAAGTAATACAGTGAAACCATGCAGTGAAATCACAGTTGTCTGCCTGTACAATGCATAGGTGAGTGGGGGTGGGGGTGCGAGTGGGTAGTAGTGTGTGTGTGGGGTGGGGGTTAAAGGAACAATAGCAGAAAGAGCATTGGGGATATGTTTGTGCAGAATATAAATCATTTTATTGTATTTTACAGAAATGTCACACCAATGATGTCACACCGCAGGACACATTTTCCCCACAATGGCAAAAAATTAAGCGTGAGTGCTTTATTTTTTTTCTATTTTTCCACCCATTTTTTCAGGAATTGGAATCCTCCTTTAAGTGTGTTACGGCCTTAAACGTCAACCACCCCTCTCTGTCTGTCTATCTATGTTTAATCCTCTAATTTTTTCTCATCCTCCTTTTCCTCTTGCCCCTT
>NC_085857.1:48478099-48500599 GCF_034702125.1 Engraulis encrasicolus | reverse complement strand
CACACACATGCCCATACACACACACATGCCCACACATACACACACATGCCCACACACACACACACACACACACACACACACACACACACACACACACACACACACACACACACACACACACACACACACACACACACACACACACTCCCCCATTCTTCTCTTCTCTTTTCCTCTCCTTTATTCTCTTCTCTTCTCTTCTCTTCTCTTCTCTTCTCTTCTCTTCTCTTCTTTTCTCTTCTCTTCTCTTCTCCTCTTTCCAGTTCTACTGGTGTCTTTTTTCCTGCCTCTTCTTATCAATGTGATAATGTAGACTGTCTGTAACTCATTCAACACAGCTATTCATGGTTACAGTATATGACCATGTCAGCACACTTCTCTTCTCTTCTCTTCTCTTCTCTTCTCTTCTCTTCTCTTCTCTTCTCTTCTCTTTTCTTTTCTTTTCTTTTCTTTTCTTTTCTTTTCTTCTCTTCTCTTCTCTTCTCTTCTCTTCTCTTCTCTTCTCTTCTCTTCTCTTCTCTTCTCTTCTTTCCAGTTCTACTGGTGTCTATTCCCTGCCTCTTCTTATCAATGTGATAATGTAGACTGTCTATAACTCACTCTTCTCTTCTCTTCTCTCTGCTAATCTCTTCTGTTCTAAGCTCTTCTGCTCTATTCTATTCTATTCTATTCTATTCTATTCTATTCTATTCTATTCTATTCTATTCTATTCTATTCCCCTGCATGTTCCTGTACTGTGTGCTGTGCTGTATGTAACATTGAGCAACACTACTGTACATATGACTCAGTGTAGATGTGTCATATATAATCCTGTTAACATATGAAATCCCCCCCCTTACATGTCACTACATAGCCTACACTCTCTCACACACAGAGCGCAAGAGAGAGAGAGAGAGAGAGAGAGAGAGAGAGAGAGAGAGAGAGAGAGAGAGAGAGAGAGAGAGAGAGAGAGAGAGACGCAGAGACAGAAAGACAGACAGACAGACACAGACAGACAGACAGACGAACAGAGAGAGAGAGAGAGATGCAGAGACAGACAGGCAGATGAACAGACGAACAAAGACAGAGAGAGAGAGAGAGAGAGAGAGAAAGAGAGAGAGATGGACAGAGAGAGAGAAAGAAGGGCAGATGGGGAGAGAAAGAGAGAGAGAGAGGGAGAGAAACAGATGTGTGTAATTATGTAATCCAGTACATGCAATATGTGGGGATTTAAACTGTATGGCTGTAGTGGCATAACCGTTTAACCGATAGTCGACCGGATCATCCTTAACCGGTTAACATTTTCTGCCACCGGTTAACCGGTTGTAATAATAATGATAATTATAATAATAATTTTCTCCCAAAAAAAAACAAAAAACAATAATTTTGAGGTTTTAGTACGATAATTCAGCATTTTCCATCTGGCAACAGTGGATGGACATGGCGCAGCAAAAAAAGGCTTATGTGAAAAATACAAATTTAAAAAATCAGTGCTGTGCATATCAGGCACGCAAACGTTGTATAATTTAAGATTACCGGTTAATGAGTCTCACTTGCCAGTTAAGAGTTTTTTCAATTTTCGCCATCCCTAACTGTGATGTTGTCTCTTCAAGACACAAAGACACACATACACACACACACACACACACACACACACACACACACACACACACACACACACACACACACACACACACACACACACACACACACACACACACTCCTCCTTACACCTTTTTCCTGTGTGTGCGTATGCGTAGGTCTAGTTCCGGTCCCATTTCAGTTCGAACCTAAAGTATCTTCTACACAGACCTCTACAGGTGGAACTTGACCATGCGTGCAAACACACACACACACACACACACACACACACACACACACACACACACACACACACACACACACACACACACACACACACACACACACAAGCAGTGACACATCCTTACACCTCTTTCCTGTGTGTGTGTGTGTGTGTGTGTGTGTGTGTGTGTGTGTGTGTGTGTGTGTGTGTGTGTGTGTGTGTGTTTGTGTCTGTGTGTGTCTGTGTGTGTGTGTGTCTGTGTCTGTGTGTGTGTGTGTGTGTGTGTGTGTGTCTGTGTCTGTGTCTGTGTCTGTGTGTGTGTGTGTGTGTGTGTGTGTGTGTCTGTGTGTGTGTGTGTGTGTGTGTGTGTGTCCATAGGTCCGGTTCCCATCCCACTTCAGTTCGGACCTAAAGGATCTTCTCCGCAGCCTTCTGCAGGTGGACTTGACCAAGCGCTATGGCAACCTGAAGAATGGGGTTAGTGACATCAAGGGCCACAAGTGGTTCGCCACCACTGATTGGATCGCCATCTACCAGAGGAGGGTGAGCGGAACGTGTGTGTGGGTGTGGGTGTGTGGGTGTGGGTGTGTGGGTGTGTGTGGGTGTGGGTGGGTGTGTGTGTGTGTGTGTGTGGAGGGGTGCTGTATGTGTGGGTGTGGGTGTGTGGGTGTGGGTGTGTGGGTGTGTGGGTGGGGTGAAGGTGGAGGCCCTTTTCGTCTCCCAGTTCAAGGGCCCCGGTGATCTGCAACTTAGCATTTTTAAAGGTGCACCGTGTGATGTTTTTAGTAGTTTTCTACCAGAAAGTATGCTCAAACGTTTCCTTTTTCAAGCGTTTGTATGCGAGCGTGCGTGCGAGCGTGCGTGCGTGCGTGCGTGCGTGCGTGCGCGCGCGTGCGTGTTTGTGTGTTTGTGGAGGCCCCGTTTGTCCCCCAGGTCAAGAACCTCTGTGATCAGCAACTTAGCATCTTTAAATGTATGTGTGTGTATGTGTGTGCGTGTGTGTGTGTGCGTGTGTGTGTGTGCGTGTGTGTGTGTGTGTGTGTGTGTGTGTGTGTGTGTGTGTGTATGTGTGTGCGTGTGTGTGTGTGTGTGTGTGTGCTCTAAGGTGGAGGCCCCGTTCGTCCCCCAGTTCAAGGGCCCCGGAGACACCAGCAACTTCGACGAGTACGAGGAGGAGGAGGTGCGCGTCTCCTTCAACGAGAAGTGCGCCACCGAGTTTGCCGAGTTCTGAACGTGCCGCCGAGTTCCACGTTCCACGTTCCGAGGTTCCAACCATACACGGACGGACAGATGGACGGCTGGATGGATGGATGACGTAGAGAACATTTGAGTGTCGAGTTTCACGTGTCAAATGTCGGGGTGTCTGCTACAAACATGGCTAAAATGGGGGCTGAACTGGCATACGGGGCGTTTTCCCGGTGGGACAGTTACCGGGGGTTGATACTGATGTTTTTGTTTTTGTTTGTGTGTTTGTTTTATTCTAATCGGGCCGACTGACCATATTGACTGACGGACGGACGGTGTGCAGAACATTCGAGTGTCGCGATTCAAGTGTCGAATTTCACGTGTCAGATGTCGGGGTGTCTGCTGCTACATGGCTAAATGGGGGCTGGACTGGTAATCTGGCGTGCAGGGGTACGGTGGGCAGACTACAGTCACCGAGGGCCGATAATGATGTTTTTGTTTTTGTTTTTGTTTGTGTGTTTTTTCTGACTGGACCGATAGGCCGCATGGCAGAGACGACGTAGAGAACATTTGAGTGTCGCGAATCAAGTGTCGAATTTCACATGTCAAATGTCAGGGTCAGTGTCTTCTACAACACGGCTAACATGGGGGCTGGTAATCTGTACAGGGTATTTTCCCGTTGGGCCGTCAATTGGTTTGTTTTTCCTTACTAGGGATAGTTTAGAGGGGGCATACAAATGGATGGACGGACAGACAGACAGTGTAGAGAAACATTTGAGTGTCGTGATTCAAAAAGTGTCAAGATTCACGTGCCAAATGTCAAATGCTAAAAGGAGACTGGCATTTTGGGGTCGACAGTCCCGAGGGGTAGATGCTGGGTTTTTTTTCAGGTTTTTTTGCTTGATTGTTTGTTTATTTTCTGACCAGACTGACACAACTGACCCCACAGACGGATGAATGGATGGACGCATGTATGCCGTGAACATTCTAGTCTTAATTCGATTCAAGTGTCGAGTTTCATGTGTCAAATATCGGGGTGTCCGCTGCTGGGGACTGGACTGGTAATCTGGCATATTGTACAGGGCATTTCCCCTGTGGGCCGATGACAGTTAGTCACCCGGGGCCCAATACTATTGTTTTTTTTGTTGCTTTGTTTGTACAGTATTTGTGAGGGCCCAGTTTAAGCGTTTAGTTTTAAGCCAGTGTAAGTGTCTTGGTCCCAGTACAGCCTTGCAGGTGTCTGCTACGTGGGTTGTTGAGAGTTGGCATCAGGATTGGCCTAGAGACAAATGTTGCTCTGATTTTGGGGTCTGGGGGAAATATGGGACGATGTGGCCAAGTTCTAAAGACCATATCCAACCATATGGACAGATAGACAGACGGATGGACAGTGTTAAGAGTGGAATGTTGAGAGCCATGTGTCGTGTGATTTGAGTGTCTTTGTTAATGTTTTCAGGCCGACCAGAACTGTGCTGGTGCCAGTGCCCACACCAGTTACGTTCCGCACTAAAGTGCTTACCTGCCAACCACCCGTGTTCACAACGGGCGCTGAACTTTTCCGCACGTGACCGTTACCCGGATGAACCTGCCATGGTTGTCGTCGCGGTTCGCAGAGAAAAAAACAAGTATTTTTCGGTTCGCATTGCAAACCAACTTTCCAGTTTCGCGAACGCTAAGATCTGTGGCGTGAACACGCCGGCCGGTTCACAATTAGGTGCGGGAACAGGCACCGGCACGGTTCTCAGTCGGCCTGAATGCGCCATCCGTATAAGCCATTCTGTGGCTCAAGAGGAAGGCCTTTTGGGGACTGGGAATGAGGAGAGAGCCAGGTCCAGTAGTGCTCACGTTTAGATCTGGGCGGCATCCGGACAAGTTAGGGGAGATGGGGGGTCATTTCTGCCGTACAAATGCAAAGTGCAGTAACTACACATTTGGTCAAAATTGAGTGGAGACTGAAAATAGTCTTCATTACATCTCCTTTATCTTGTGACAAAAGCCTTATGGTCCAAATGTGTCCCTTTTTATTGACAGGTCAAATTTTCAGTAACTACAACATCCAGCCAAATAACGAAACTTTGAAGGCCTTTTTCTCTGTTTCAGTCTTGGCGTAGTTACTGTGTTTTACCATTGTAGGGCAGAGTTGTCCCTGGCCAAGGGAGAGTTGACAGCGGGGTCAGTGGGGGCCCGGGCCAGATTACTATAGTTAGCTTTAATTTAGTTTATTGGCTTATTTGACAGGAGCCATGTGGAGGACAGTTCCAGTACCAGAGTTGCGTATAGCTATAATGCTAATTTGCATCTCTGGATTAACACACAGGCTAGATATGGGTGCAAACTAGAGGCGAGCAACTGCCAGTGGCCAAAGGAAGTTAAAAAAAAAGAATTGTCATCATACATTGCATTGAATAAATGAGTCATCTTTAATGGACTGTCAAATGTGGTTAATACAGTACCCCACTCCACTAGCTGGCAATATTCTTTATTCCGGGGTCAGAAGTATGAGGCCTTCTGTGTAGTTTTGTTGCAGAATTTCCATTCCGTATGGGCCCGACAGCAATCTGTAGTGAGGTAGGGAGTGGAAGGGTGGGATTTAAACCGGCAACCCTCTGATCTAAAGCCTATCTCCTTCTCCATTATGCCTCAGCTGCCCCAATGGTGATGTCAGTGGACCTGGGTATCTGTGTTGAGTGTCTATATCTACTGTATGTGTGTTGATAAGCCCTGGGAACATTACGCTCCTAGAATAATGATATTCCAAATGAACTGGTTTTGCGTGTCCGATTGGTGATCATTCAACCTGATTGAATTGAGAGGGTAACACCAGGTCATTTGGAATATGTGGCGCTGGATTGTAACCAAGGAATCCAGATTGCCCCCCACTGTCAGCGGTCCTTGGGTGTCTGTGTACTTACTGGAAGATTGCAAAACGACCTGGTTCTAATAGTTCTCTGTTTTCAGTCCAGCTATATCAGTGGTTCCTAACTTGTTCTGAACAAATGGCCCCAAACGCCCCCCTTACCTCACCATAAGCCTGCCAACGTCCCCCACCCCTAACATCATGGTAATAGCACTGCCCCTGACATGTTTTGACAGTGTAGCTTCCATCTTCATCAGGGGTCACACAGGGATGTTGATGTGTGACATGCCTCAAAATGGGCTGATGTTATGGATTTTAAGGTCCATCACTCATCAACATCCATGTGACCCTCTGATGAAGATGGAAGTTACCCCGTCAAAAAACACGCCAGGTAAAGGTTGTACATTTTTACAGGTTGTACACTCGTTCATGTCTCAAATAAAAGAAACTTAAGACTTGTATTAAGAGTTGGCGTTGCAGGTGAAGGTGTGAAGAGAATGCATGAGTACTCAGGATGACTGTCGCCCAACTGATTCAGAACAGAACCAGGAGAAAAGGTCCGAAAAAGAAGACTCCACTCCACCCCATCAACATAATTATTGTCGAGCCTTATCGACATTGATGGCAAGATGGACTCATTAGCTACAGACACACAGAGCCACGTGCTCCACATGACCTTGTTTTACCTGTACAATTCAACCAGGTGTTCATTCAACCAGCCAATCAGCTGTTGGAGTTGGACTGGTAAAATCAAGTCATTCGGTTCTGGACAGGGGCGGAGCACTTGGAGGGGCAAGCCGAGCATTCGCCCCTGGGTCCAGGGCCCTCTTGTATAGGTGGTGGGGGCCCTATAGACACTGACAGATCGTATACGGGGGCCCTATCAGTATTTTGTCCGGGGCCCTGTGTATAATTGCTCCGGCACTGACTGGGCTGCATTTCTCGAAAGTGTAGTTAGCCAGTTAGCAACTTGGGTAGTTGCCAATGGACAATACATTGCAAACAACAACGCATACTAATGTAGTTAGCAACTACAGGTTTGAGAGAGGCACCCTTGGATTGTAACTAATGTATCCATTTTGCCCATCACTGCTCACCGATGCCAACCCCCAGCCTGAACAAAACGTCACATTGCAATGTTGTTGCCTTTCAATACGTTTTTACGTCTTATTTTTCTTTATGGTCTCAGATGACCATATTATTTGTTTTTTTTTAATGCTATCATTGCTGCTTTCTGTTCAAGTGTAAGTAGGCCTACTGTGTGTGTGTGCACGTGCGCGTGTGTGTGCGTGTGTGCGTCCGTGTCTGTGTGTGTTACAACCAGATGTCAGTTGTAGTTTTGTTGCCTTTCAATACTTTCATCTGCCTTCTTTGTATGTTTCATTCCTGTCTTTTTATTAACTTATTTTATATGTATATCTCAACTGGCCATGTTTGATGTATTGTGTTTTTACATGCTGTGTGTGTGTGTGTGTGTGTGTGTGTGTGTGTGTGTGTGTGTGTGTGTGTGTGTGTGTGTGTGTGTGTGTGTGTGTGTGTGTGTGTGTGTTGTCATTGTACATTGTTATAATGTACAATTGTTATAATTGTACATGGTCCATTAAAAAAAATAAAAAATAACAAAATAAAATATAAAATAAAAGTACCTTTTAAGTTAAAAAAACAAAACAAACTCTAAACCTGTCGAGGTCGTGCAAGCCAGGGGATGAAGGCAGGGCAAAACCAGAGTCTTTCAAAGTTTACAAATAGTTAGAACCAGGGCCCTAAATTAACTTAATGCATCACCAGCCAAAATGGCTAGTAGATGTTTATCTTACAAGCCAAACACACACTCTCTAATGGGTGAAAGTGACCAGGTTGGTGTTCTCTACCAGCCAAAATGATTTTCCACTTACATTTGGCCGGTTGGCGGTATAATTTAGAGCATCTGGTAGACCTGTATTGCCTAAAAAAACACATTTGTACCAGAATTCTTGTTGTGCCATGTGACGTTTTAGCTGTCGCCTCGGGGGTTTCCACGTTTTCTCAGTTTACACAGAACACAATCATGCAGGTTACAGATTGTGTCACACATAGGGCAGAGGCAGTTAGACCCTTCGGTCGAAAGAGGGAGGGGTTGGGTTGGGGGTGGTGGTCCTCATTCCAACTTGTGAAAACCAAATAAACAAGAAATTGGATCAAATGGTAGCAAAGCAGACCTGTATCCACCATAGCTTAGGACCCGAAGATATATTGCCATAAGGCAGCCATACAAAACACAACGTTGCGTTGCCAGCCGCTAGTGGTGACGATGATTTTAGTTTGGGGCATAGCCTATCATAGCCGTCCAGGTTAGTGTAGTGCGCTCTTTACCTCACGCGCGCACAACCCCTCATCACCGCCATTAATTCCACGTCTGTGTCTGTAACTTGCGCGAGAGAAATGCGGCTCGCTCGTAACTGGTCAGCCCTCTGTCAGTTGCATAACTTCTTCTACTAAACACAACAGGGTGCCGCTCGCTGGACTCTGCCGACGACGCGGTTTGGTTTCGCCCCTCCCCCAAACCACCACATCTCCAGCCCTTCCCTAACTTCCCAAACCTCAGCGCTGCCAGCCAGCCAGCACGACAAAAACGCTCGTCTCCTAATCTGATTTGAGCGAGAGATGTAGGCCGGCGGCAACAGCCAAGCAACCCCCACGGCACGGCACAGCTCGGCTCGGCGCGCCAGCGTGTTTTAGCAGTTTCGGCTGGTAGTGCAGCTCTGCGTCAACGTCAGAGCGGTGACGACTGTACCATGTGCTTGGTCGATACAAAAAACCCAAACTGACAATGTTCTAATGGGTAAACACACCTTTGATCTTTCTCATCTATCTCGCTCGCTCGCTCTCTCACGTGCTTTGTGTGTGTGTGTGTGTGTGTGTGTGTGTGTGTGTGTGTGTGTGTGTGTGTGTGTGTGTGTGTGTGTGTGTGTGAGGGGGGGTGGGTAGAGAGAACAAATTGTCAATGATTAGTCCTCTTTGTCTTAAATTGTGTATGGTTGCGTCTCACCTAAGTGGTCCACTTGATGATGGTGGAAAACACCATGTTAATTGCTGAAGGAGGCCTATAAGTTTTTAGCTCGTTCTCCCCCATTCTTCTCCAAGTGGGTAAAACGTTTACTTTTTTGGGGCGTGGTTCTGCTGGCTCTGTCAAGTTCTTTGATTTAAGCACCCCTTTTGGGATGCATCCGAAGATACAATGTGTGCGTGCGTGTGCGTGTGCGTGTGCGTGTGCGTGTGTGTGTGTGTGTGTGTGTGTGTGTGTGTGTGTGTGTGTGTGTTCAAGTGCGTGCGTGCCAGCCACTGAATGCTACTGAGTTTGGAATGCTATGTGTGTGGCACAGAATTCTACGTGCAGAATTGTACTGACTATAAATCCTTCCATTAAAGTTTTACTTGTTGACATAGTGCCATTGTCTGCTGTCTATGCTTTTTGCAAAGGTAACATGATAATGTCGACTTCATTTCTGACAAGCTACTGTTGTGAATACTGTCCTCGTCTGAGCCCTGAAATGGTTAAAGATGTTCACATGCAGCCAAACAGTGAAATCTGTGGAAAATGAATAACCTACGTGCTGGTCAGTGGGTTGTATGTCAAATGAATGAACGGCATTAAAATGTTCTATATGTGAGCTGGACAGGCGGCATACTATCACAACATAAACGGCTTTGGTCATGATAAGGCAGTTCAAGGCGCGCTACCAAAAGGATCCGTAGCCTATAGGCTACAACATATTGATGTGTTTGATTGGATGATGAAATAATAACGGGGTCAGTGAATGTTGAGCATGTACTCGGGAGAGCCTGAACAAAAGACGGCGTGGCAAGGTGCGCAAAAAATCTCACTGCCATCTCAGCCATACCACCTTAAACGGCATTGGCGCGCTTGGTGCGTCCCTTTTTTCTCTGTCAGTCCACCTTAAGCGCACATCGTGGCCAACGCACGCAGGCGTACAGCAAGCCCTTCCGCTTCTCATTCCTCGCCGGGGCTCTGAACGGATCGGGGCTTTTTTCCAGCGTCACTTCGGAGACAACAAAACCGAGACAGACGCTCGGGCCAAACCCAGCAAAAAACCCACAAGGAACAAAAAAACAAACAAACAAAAGAAAGAAAAACATGTCCGAACCGAAGTATCGCGAATGGATCCTGGAGACCATCGACTCGCTGCGCTCCCGAAAAGCGAGACCGGACCTTGAGCGGATATGTCGAATGGTCCGAAGGAGACACGGGTCAGACCCGGACAGGACCCGCGTCGAGCTGGAAAAACTCATCCAGGAGCAGACGGTGCTCAAAGTCAGCTACAAGGGCTCCATCTCATACCGGAACGCGGCGAAAGTGCAGCGGAAAAGCCGAAAGAAGAGCGAGCTGACGCCCGACCGCAGTAGCTTCAGCAGCGGCAGCAGCGAGTCTCTTGGAAGCGGCGAGCTGCACGCCAACAAGCACGCCACTTTCAACAACAACGGCGACAGTGCGCACAGCTTCACGGACCAAGAGGAGTTTGGCGAAAAGGAGCCCGACAGTGAGTCCACCATCGCCGCCGCCGTCGGCCCGAACCTTGACCCACACGCCACGGCCCAAACCCAAGCCACACTCTCGGTGCCAGTCCCAGCCACGGTAACCGCGCTGGAACAGGAGGGAATAATAAGCGGCAGCAGTGAGACGCCTTCTTTGCCCCAGACGTCTAGCGGAAACATTTGCCTCAGTTGTGGCGCAACGGACTGCACTACTGTCGGCGGTGCCTGTGTCTGTGGTGAAGGCGTGAAGGCAAGTGCGGCGAAAGACAAGAGATTGATAACAACGTCAACCACACCGACATCGTCACTTCTTCAAACACAAGGTAACAACTGCAACTCGGAGAAAAAGGCGAAAAAGGAGGAGGGGAGCGATGTGTGCGACAATGTGCGCGATGCTACTGCTGCTGCTGCTGCTACCTCTTCAAGTGAACACTACACCGCCAGCACCAGCAACTCGACAGAGCGAAGGGAGGAGACGCACTCGGACACAGACAAGGCAACGAAAACTTGCTCGAGTGCTTGTACAGCCAGCAGTAGCGGCAACGCTGGTGGTGTCAGTAGTAATGTCGGTAACAATAGCCTCGGCGACAGGAACAACAAGACCCAATCGACGCTCAAACCCAAACCCCAGTCCCAACCCCGTGCCGCCGAACAACAGCGTGGTGGTGCGAGCGACAGTGAAGGAGGAGGGGACCAAGACCAAGCTAGCGCTGATTTGGGTGACAGACTCGTGGAGTCGGTGAGAAGTCTCACCGAAAGGAGCACCAGCAGCAGTGCCACGGCACCACCACCAGCGCTCGGACTGAAGGAGATACTGGGATACCTCAGCACTCAGCAGCAGTCATCCACGGGACTCACGGGTAACATGGGCACGTATCCTCCTAGCGAGAAACTCACCCGCAGTCGCGTGAAAGCCGTGCTGGACCGCGAGGTGGCCAGGGGTCGCCTCAGACGTACCCACCTTGGACACTTCGCACTGCCAACTGTCGCCCGTGACCGGGGGGGCACGGCCACGGGGGCGACCGTTAACGTTAACAAACCGTCATCTGCGAGAGTTCTGAAGAGCGCGCTGCAGGAGCGCCAGCTTCTCGCGACCAAGAAGAAGGTAACTTAATATTGCCCACACGTTCACGAGCGCACTGTTACACACCCTGGTCTATCTATCTGTTCATAAATAAATGATTGGCCAACACACACACACACACACACACACACACACACACACACACACACACACACACACACACACACACACACACACACACACACACACACACACACACACACACACACACACACACACACACTTCTGCTTGTCTTAATGCTTAGGTGGCGGCACGTCTATGCATCATCTGATTTCCGCATCTGATGTGTGGTGTGTGTGATTTGTCTCTTGATTTCGCCTCAATGCAAAACTATTTTTGTGGCGTGGTTCAAGGTGTGACTGTGTGGTGTCGGTCAATCACCACCGTGTGTCATCATGGACATGGTGTGTGTGTGTGTGTGTGTGTGTGTGTGTGTGTGTGTGTGTGTGTGTGTGTGTGTGTGTGTGTGTGTGTGTGTGTGTGTGTGTGTGTGTGTGTGTCGTGCTGCTGTACACGGTTGGTTCAGGGGAGCGGTGGGTCGAGCGAAAGAAAGACAGAGAGAGAGAGAGCAGTAGAGAGAGAGAGAAAAAGAGGGGGGAGGAAGGGGGGAAACAGATGCCGCACGCGTTCTCTTTGTGAGACAACTGTGAGCTAGAGCGCGCCTGTGTGAGCGCGAGACTGTGGAGGAGTCGGTCTGTCAGTTGTGATGTAGTGTCGGTCGGTCAGTTGTGTGCGAGCACAAAAGGTGCAGAGCGTGTGTGAGCACAACGCACACAGCAAGCAAAGCTATAGCACCAGTGCGTCGGTTCGTCCGTTTTGAACTGAACTGGCCGCTACCGCTTTTCTTGTTCAGTACCAGGACACGCACACACACAGCATGCGCGCGCCTCGAGGAACAGAAAGACACTGGCAGGCGGAGAGATAAAAAGCGCGAGAGCGAGTGAACAGCGCTGGCTGGCTAAACCCGCAGTCGAAGCAACAACGTGACTCTTTTTCAGAGTCATCAATCTTTAGAAGCCGCACGGCACGCTGTCTGGGCACAGACTTCGACGGCTGGTGTTCTTCCGTTTGCGTTGTTGCGAACGTTTTTTGTTTTCCGGGGATGTTTGTGTCCGATTTTGCAGTGGAGGAGGAGGGGGCGAAAGTTGTTCTGGATGTTTTTCACTAGGCGGTGTCCGTAAGTTAGAGGCGCTCCGAAAGAGAAGAGAAGAGAAAAGGGGAGAGGAGGGGTGACGGGCAAAGGAGAGGAGGAGAAACGGAGGAAGGAGGGGGCCAGGCAGAGAGGCAGTCAGGCAAGCTGCAAGACGCGGCTGCGAGACACCATCCGAGCAAGCCAGCCCAACCAACGGTTTCAGTCGCTCTGACAGTGCGATAGCTTTCTCCGGTTATGCGAAGTAAAAAAAAGAAAGAACTGAGACAGACCGAAAAAAAAGAAAAGAGCTCGCTCGAATGCCCGAAACTCGGTGCGAACACGAGGCGAGAAGCACGTTATATCCCTTGTCACTGCTTATACCAATGCTGGTTTTAAGCCTCTTATTATTTTTTTCCCTTTGCGCTACTCAATCCATCCCGCTGTCTACCCCTGCTATCTAGTTATCTATCTACAGTAGGCTATATGCGCGTCGTTCAGCCACCCTGTCAGTTCAGTTGCCGGTTATTTTTGTTTGGATTGTTTTGCTTGGACCAGACGCATTGATCTGTCCGTAGGTTTTTACGCACCATTTTGTCAGGAGGGCTCGGTTGATAAGAGCAGTTGGGACAACAAGGAACGAGCATCACCTGTCTGGGCGGACGGGGAAAGGAATGGAGATAGATGTCGCTCTCTATCTCTCTCTGGCTGCGCGCTGTGTCGTCAGATTTCGCGAAGATAGAGGGATACAGAAGAAAGAAAAGGGATGAAAATAGATGTCGCTCTCCCTTGCTGCGCGCTAGGTCGCTAGGTATATAGGAGAAGATAGATAGAGAGAGGGAGAAAAAAAGAAAGAAAGAGAGGGGGTGGTGGAGAAAAGGTGGCGCGTCTTTTGTTGCGAGTGCGACATTGGACAGGTCACGGTAGCCTACACTCCGGCAGGCTCTGGTCTGGTCTCATCTCATCGGTCGCTGCCTTGGCTTCCCTTCCCTTAGGAAAAACACGCACGTCCAACGTGTGGCAAAACAATGGCAGAGACACAGACATACTCTGTTGAGGGATGACACACGCACTGTGTGTGTGTGTGTGTGTGTGTGTGTGTGTGTGTGTGTGTGTGTGTGTGTGTGTGTGTGTGTGTGTGTGTGTGTGTGTGTGTGTGCATACGGCAAACCTATGTTGTGCAGAACACCAATGTGTTGAAAACCAATGCATTGAAAAGACAAACTGTGTGTGCATGCATGTGCTCTCTCTCTGTCTCTCTGTCTCTCTGTCTCTCTCTCTCTCTCTCTCTCTCTCTCTCTCTCTCTCTCTCTCTCTCTCTCTCTCTCTCTCTCTCTCTGTCAGACAGACTCTGTGGGAGGCCGTGGGTTGTGGAGGCAGTGAGAAAAGGGACGTTTCAGGGACACACACGCTGTCACTGTGTGTGCGTGTGCGTGTGCGTGTGCGTGTGCGTGTGTGTGTGTGTGTGTGTGTGTGTGTGTGTGTGTGTGTGTGTGTGTGTGTGTGTGTGTGTGTGTGTGTGTGTGTGATGCGTCCCCCAGGCAGACATGTAGAACACAGGTGCTGACTAATCTGATGTGCATATACCATTATCTTCGTCATTCAAGACAGTATCTAGAAGATGAAACACACACACACATTATACACACACAAACACAGACACACAAAGCATTTTCCTTGTCAATGGGTGGGAGACGTGAAGCCTTGTTTTTTCGTAACATTGGTTAAAAACGTACAAAACTGTTATTTTTCCTTTAAAAAACAAATGTCAATGAAAGAAGAGGTGATACATTATGTTTCATATTAGTCTTAGATGAGAAGAAACATTTTTGCTAAGATTTATGTAAAGGTTTATATGTCAAATATCCTGCGGTGTGACTGTAACATTAATGAAACCTAGAAAATAATTTAATCAACAACATTTTGAATAATGTATGAAGCATTTGGCATGATTGCATAAATATTAACTTTATATTAAGATATGTGAATGTGAAAAAACTCAAGACAGTAATATTAACTACAAGTTCAATTTCGTAACACAAATTGCGTCCTGTGGGATGACATGTATGTCAATGTTTGTGAACGGGCAGCTGCAAGGCCAACTACAAGGGTCTTAAAGACTGGCTCCATAGAGGTAGAAAATAACACTAGAGAGGACACAGCAATTTGCGACAGCACTGGGAAATGGCAGCTGGAGCTTCCTAACTTCCGTAGGTAGTGTAGGTACCTTCGGGCAATGCAAGTCAATGGAGAACACGCCCACCCCTGTCAAAAAATTGACTAAAACTGTGTGAATATGAAGTAACACATTAATCAAACACCAGATTTGAAATGGCAGGCTAAATATCTACTAAAATCATATGAGTCGATAAAATACATTTAAAAATCAAATAATATCTTTTATGAACATAGTTAGCAACACACTTCAACTATTGTCCTTGTATAGTGTGTTGGTGGACATTTTCACATGATTAAGCCATTTTTGACAGAGGTGAGCCTCGTTCTCCGTTCATTTCCAGTTCTCTGATCTACCTACAGATAATGGCCGCTACAGATTGCCGTAAAAAGGGGGGCGGGGTCCTCTCTAGTGTTATTTTCTACCTCTATGACTGGCTCCTAACCAGTCAGTACCTCAGTTATTGGAGAGTGCTGTGGAAGCTTAAGGTGACTATTAACTTCTTATGTCTTCATATTGCAATGTTTCTGTCACGTAATGCTTAGGTTCATTTTATGGTGTCCTGTGGTGTGACTGCTCTTATAGAAGGAAAAAAAAGTTTTTTATAAATGAAAACACATATTAAGATTAAACACAATATCATAGATGTCAGTCATGTATACAAAAGAATTAAAATGGCCATAATGCAGTGAATTTCCTGTGGTGCGACTTCATTTTCCTGCGGTGTGACATGCCTATGCAATGTGTTGATGCAGGACACAATTTCTCAAAAATGGCAAAAATTAGGCGAAATTCCACGGACCACTAAGATGCACGCACACACGCACAGCATCCTTGTCAACACATCTAGAAATGAAACGTGTGCGTGTGCATATGCGTGCACACACACACACACACACACACACACACACTGACACAGTCACACACCCAGCATTATCCTTGCCATGCTAGAAACCAAACACAGATATACACAGAGCATTTTCCTTGTTACTCAACACATCATCTCCAACTTAAACAAAGCAGTGAAACTGTGCCTTCTCTGTGACTTTTTTATAGCCTTCATTGCAGGGTGAATCTCAACAACAGCCACCCATTAATGCTGTCTGTAGTTGGGCTACATTAAACTACATTTTTATATGGCCTTTATAGGGCAGTCATGGGTAAGCGGTTAGGGTGTCAGACTTGCAGCCCAAAGGCTGCCGGTTCGACTCCCGACCTGCCAGGTAGGTGGGGGGAGTAATCAACCAGTGCTCTCCCCCATCCTCCTCCATGACTGTGGTACCCTGAGCATGGTACCGTCCCACCGCACTGCTCCCTAGGGGTGCCATAGAGGGCTGCCCCCTTGCACGGGTGAGACATAAATGCAATTTGGTTGTGTGCAGTGTGAACTTGTGTGCTGTGGAGTGCTGTGTCACAATGACAATGGAAGTTGGAGTTTCCCAATGGGCTTTCACTTATTACGACAGGACAGGAAACGAGTGGGTATAGAGAGATGGGGCAGGGTTGGGAAATGACCCTGGCAGGACTCGAACCTGGGTTGCCATGAGCATGCAAGCTCGTTTATGTGCAGGTGATTAGTGTGCTACGCAACACCCCACACGCCACCCCATAGGTTATTTGATGATGGCCCTTTGAAGAAATGGTATTGCTGCGTCCAAAACAGTTACCAGACTTCAGGTGCCGCAACTGTGTCTAATAATGCCCATACATAAAGTAGTACTTGGTGGTTGATATCAGAGATATTATAGACAGAGATACGTCATTCTAGTTCTTTTCCGGTATCCACTTTATGTCGGGTGAACGCCCCTTTAGGAGACCTTCGATTAGGAGACCTTCGGAATCCTGGGGTTGAGAATGAATGAGTCTCCTTAGCACTGTAGATGGCAATAGCACACTTCTTGTGCAAGCACCTCAAAAATAGAAGAAGAACAAGACAGCGCCCCCTTAGGAGACCCAACTTGAGCACACGCTTTTGCATTGAGTGGCCGTGTTTTCATTCCTCTTTATTACTGTACCCTCTTTGTTGATATGCAGCAATGAATGTGTTTGTTAGATTTTTTCCACTAAAACAAACAAACAAAAACCATACTATCGTGGCATTGGCTGTCGTTGCACCGCCATGACGCGTGCTACTGCTGAAACATCACTGACCCGTATACTAGAGCAAAACAGATGAGGCGATAGACTCTGGCCATGTCTCAAATGCCGCACTTGTGCACTTCGGGCACTGTTTTTCAGTGCCTTGGGCGCTCACGCTGAAAATTTCAGTTGAGCCAGTGCACTGAAAGTACCAGGATGATCCCCTAACAATGGCGGGAAAATGCAGTGTTTGAATGATGGACACTGCACGCACTAAACGGCAGCCATGTTGGCAATGACAGGGAGGAAATGTGGCATTCAGTTCAGTAGAAGAGTTTGGTCAACAGTATCCTAATTCTGTAAGTAATGTTGATGGGACACCAACCTTTACATGCCAACCAAAGTATTGTATGTGTGATTGTTGTCCTTTGGGGTGAAGGAAATGGAAATACAAGCACCAGACGCTGTGCATTGTAAACAGTAACCTACTCATAAAGACACGCTGGGCTACTTCACAGTGACTAGACCCAGAGATGACTGGAGCACTCAGCAACTTTTTTAGAGGTTTTTTATTTTGGTGCACAAAATGACTGACGTTTCGTTTCGTTTCGTTCCTCAGAGAATCTCTGGGTCAAGTCACTGTGAAGTAGCCCAGCTTGTCTTTATACTGCTGTCCTCGACGGTGAGCACCACCAAGGCTGAAGCGCAGACATCCCCTCTTCGAAATAACCTACTCATATTTTGGCGAGCTAATGCCATGCTCTGCCGTCACTTCCAGCGAGGGCACAGTGCATAGTGCTCAAACTTTCCCACAACACTATGCACTAAAGACCTCAGTGTGTGCACTGACTGTCAGTGCACTGACACAAGTGCGTGATTTGAGACATAGACAAGAGATTATGATGATGGGAGAGAGAGATGGGGCAGGTCTGGAACATGACCCAGGCTGGACTCAAACCTAGGTCCTCATTGGTCCTCATTTGCACTCAGGCTCATTTATGTACAGGGGCCTTACTGTCTCAGTGCACTGCGCCACTCCACCCCGATATTCAGTTGATAAAATGAAGCCTCAACCCTAACGCCTAACAGTAGGACACTCGCCTACTATGCGGCCGACCCGGGTCCTATGCGGTCCGGGTCCTTTGCCGGCCCTACCCCATCTCCAGAGATTCTTTAAGTATATAGAGATATGCCAATGTAATAGGTTGCTATGGGCACCTAACACGACCAGGTTCCGGTCTGCCTAAAGGAGCGTGTCATAATACTCCTAGCATTGAATAGAACAGTCCTTAGGTCTGCCTAGGTCTGCCTAAAGGGGGATTTCCCCCCCTCCCCCTTGCAATAAAAGAACCCGGAAACAATGGGCCAATGGAACCTCTCTCTCTCTACTCTCTCTGCCATCTCTCTCTCCCAACTCATTTCCTGTTACCATCTTCACTATACTGTCGTAAATAAAGTATCTTGGGGGAAAAAATGAAGCCTCACCTTATCATCTTTCAGGGCTCCAAATGAACACCTGCCAACCGGCCAAATGCTGGTGAAATGTCAGTTTGGCTGGTAGAAAAGACCAACTTACTAGCCGTTTTGGCTGATGATGAAAAAAGTTCATCTAGAGCCCCCAATAAGCAGTTCTGTACATTATCTGTGTCAGTCAAAGAAGTGCCTGCAACAATGAAATGAAATTAAACCTTAGCAAGTTTTTTTTTTTAATTTCAAGTAAGGGGTTTTATGCTTTTACTGTGATAGGACAGTTACAGAGGGACAGGAAATGAGCAGGGCGAGAGAGAGACAGGGAAGATTCGACAAATGACTTTGGGCCGGAGTCGAAACCGGGTCGCTGGTGTAGTAGTCGAGTACCCAACCAGGTGAGCCACGGCTGGGCCCACATTGAAATTCTTTGGCGTTTGTGTGCAGGTGGAGAGGAAACGAGAGGCGGTGGAGCCCATGGAGGTTGACAACACTAGTAACAAGATGAAGAGAGCAGGAGGAGGAGGAGGAGGAGGAGGAGGAGGAAGAGAGGAAGAGGAGGGGAAGGAGACGGAGAGCAAGAACACCACCACCGCGAAGGCCCTCAGTGGAGAGAGGAAGCCGGCGACCGAGGCGGGACCAGCGGGGGTCAAAGGGTGTGCAGAGCCAATGGGAGCCAAGGATTTGGTTCCCCAGCCAATGGGAGCACAGCATTCCACAGCTGTCAACACCACTGCTACTGCTACGTCTACAGTCCCTCTCAACCACAGCTGCAACACAGAGGGCCCCATCAGTGATCAAGGTGAGCGGTGTGTGTGTGCGCGTGCGTGGGTGGTTACTTGGGGGTGTGGCGGTGTGTGTTTGTTTACTGTAAGCGCACGTGTGTGTGTGTGTGTGTGTGTGTGTGTGTGTGTGTGTGTGTGTGTGTGTGTGTGTGTGTGTGTGTGTGTGTGTGTGTGTGTGTGTGTGTGTGTGTGTGTGTGTGTGTGTGTGTGTGTGTGAGTGAATGAGTGAGTGAGTGAAAGTAAACCTTTGTGATCAAATTCAATATGGCTTGTTGGGTTTTTCACACAATGTCCAGTGGAATGGATTGGAGATGAAAAAAATGCATTTCTTTTGTTTGCTCAACAGATTGGTTACTGAATATTACTTTACATAAACTAGACACCCTGTCTTAATTATTTATGTACACTATACACAGGTTCTAAATGTTGTGATAACCTGACTGCGTAAACCTAGCTGCGCACAACTCAACCTCTGATTGTAGGAAACCGCTGTCGGTCAAAAAAAATAGCTCACGTGGTTGGCTGCCAGTGTCTTGCCCCTCCTCATAACATCGTGTTGATAAACACTGAGAACCCATGTATATTTAAAAAAAGACGAAGGAGAATAAACGTAATTATTTTATTAGTTAAGAGTGGTGTAGCAGTGTGGAATGGTGTGAAATGATGAGCGATGCAATACTGTGGTCTGGCAGTAAGATATAGTACAGCAGTGTTTCTCAAACTTTTTCAGACTGAGGACCACTTTATCCGCCCAGATGTTCAGGAACGACCTGCCTACTGAATTGACAGTTGACTAATGCTAAAATTTCGATGCAAATCACTTAGGCCTGCTTTTTAGTCACATTTACAAGTCTCTCTTAGTTATTGCGGTGAAAACGTGATTTTAGCTACTGTATGTGTGGTTTTGTAATAATGTTACAAATATACATGGGTTCTCAGTGTTTATCAACACGATGTTATGAGGAGGGGACACCGGCAGCCAACCATGTGAGCAAATTTTTTTGACCGCCAGCAGTTTCCCACAATCAGAGGTTGAGTTGTGCGCAGCTAGGTGCGCGCAGTCAGGTTATAAACAAAATGAAGAGCTCTTTTCCAAAATGAGATATATCCATTTTATAGAATGTTGGGAAATTGACATTTTTGTATTGGGCTTTCCATTGAATTGCATTACAAAATAAATTTAAAAAGTATGTTCTGAAAACATTTGTATGACAAGAATTCACACATAGAATATAGGACTTCTTAACAGTCAATTCCAATATTGAATTGCAAAAAGTCAAAAAATGGTCGATATAGCGTTTTGGAAAAGAGCTCTTCAAATCTAGAACCCATGTGTAGCCTACTGCTAGCTTGTCTTGCGGACCACCTGAGTTCTGTCACGGACCACCAGTGGTCCCCAGACCACACTTTGAAAACCACTGCAGTACAGTATTCCCCATCATATAAACATGAGGCCAGTGATGCTCTTTCATCTCTGTTCCTGTCCGTCTCTGTCTGTGTCTGTCTGCTAGTGACACTGTCAGTTCATCATTCATCCCCTCGTGTGTGTGTGTGTGTGTGTGTGTGTGTGTGTGTGTGTGTGTGTGTGTGTGTGTGTGTGTGTGTGTGTGTGTGTGTGTGTGTGTGTGTGTGTGTGTGTGTGTGTGTGTGTGTGTGTGTGTGTGTGTGTGTGTGTGTGTGCGTGCGGAGCCTGATTAAGAAGGCCCAGAGTCCCTAGGCCACAGGTTGCTGTAGGCCCCCATCAAAATTACATCCAGACGTGTCATAATTTCAACCCGAGAGGGGTATTAATAAGATTTACCTGACACGGCAGACGAAGTTATCACTACCGCATCCTCTGACATTTCTCCAATGATATTGTTTTTTCCCCTTTGGCCAACTGGGGCCCCCGTAGCAGATGGGGGGCCCTGGGCTGCAGCCATATCTAGCCTGTGCATTAATACAGCCCTGTGTGGTTGTGTGTGTGTCTGTCTGCGTGTGCATGTCTGTCTGTCTGTCAGTCTGTCCGTCTGTCTTTCTGTCAATCTGCATTTATGTCTGTGCCTTTGTCCGTCCATCTGTCTGTCTGTCTGTCTGTCTGTCTGTCTGTCTACAAATATCCAGGCTGTATTGTGCAATATCTCTTTGTTGTATTCATAGCCATACAGTAGTGTGTGGAACTAGTTGGTAGTCTTCTTTTACGCTGCTTATTCTATCTATCTATTTGTCTATATATCTATCTATCTATCTATCTATCTATCTATCTATCTATCTATCTATCTATCTATCTATCTATCTATCTATCTATCTATCTATCTATCTATCTATCTATCTATCTATCTATCTATAAGGAAGTCAGTCCGTGCATCACTGTGTGTGCAGTCAGGTCTGAAATGCAACATGAGTGAAGGACCATTCTTGATGTTGTGTACTTGACACATTTGTGTTTTTCATCTGGATATTTATAATGGTGCTTAATCTTGCATTGTATAGGGATTCTCATGGGAGAAAGAGAGTGTGTGTGAGTGTGTGTATGCGTGTGTGTGTGTACCTGCACGTGTGTGTGCTGTGTGCGCACAAGAGAGAGTGTGTGCATGTGTATAGTGTGTACGCTGAAAGTGTGTTCGTGGTGCAGTTTCGGTCGGTCTGTCTGTCTGTCTGTCACTCTGTCTGTCTGTCTGTCTGTCTATTTATCTGTGTGTGTGTGTGTGTGTGTGTGTGTGTGTGTGTGTGTGTGTGTGTGTGTGTGTGTGTGTGTGTGTGTGTGTGTGTGTGTGTGTGTGTGTGTGTGTGTGTGTGTGTTTTTCTGTTTTTTATCTGTGTGCGTGCGTGCGTGCGTGCGTGCGTGCGTGCGTGCGTGCGTGCGTGCGTGCGTGCGTGCGTGCGTGCGTGTGTGCTTGTGTGTGTGGGATCACAGCGCTGTGTGTTTGTGTTGCAGTCTCAGTGTATCTGTCCATCTACAGTACAGGTCAAAAATATGGACTCACCTTCTCATTTAATGAATTCTCTTTATTTTTGTGGCTATTTACAGAACTTAGTACATTTTCACAGAGGGCATCAAAACTGTGTATGAACACATGTATAATATAATGTGTTCAAGCACAGTTTTGATGCCCTGCAAGAAAATACACAATGAAAATCCATGAAAATAAAGAGAATGCATAAATGAGAAGGTGAGTCCACACTTTTGGCCTGTACTGTATCTCATGGGCCATGTTTATGACACCTGGCTCTGGGGCCTTACCTGCTCAAGCTCATCCTCAGTAAACTATGCAGTGCTAATTGAACACTTGGGGATTTGGTTTATCATCTAGACGATATTTGGTCCCAGAGTACTCATTGAATGTAAAATTAACACTGCATTTGATACTCTGTACCCTGACGTCCCTCGTCCGATGCCCACAGTGGCCACTAAGTATGTTTTTTTGTTTGTTCGTTTGAATTT